>NC_064626.1:1038873743-1039176773 GCF_023864275.1 Schistocerca cancellata
TGGAAATACTAGAAGGTATCAGATAGATTATATAATGGTAAGACAGAGATTTAGGAACCAGGTGTTAAGTTGTAAGACATTTCCAGGGGCAGATGTGGACTCTGACTACAATCTATTGGTTATGCGTTGTAGATTAAAACTGAAGAAACTGAAAAAGGTGGGAATAAGGAGATGGGATCTGGACAAACTGATTAAACCAGAGGTTGTACAGAGATTCAGGCAGAGCATAAGGGAACAGTTGTCACAAATGGGGGAAAGAAATACAGTAGAAGAAGAATGGGTAGCTCTAAAGGATGAAGTAGTGAAGGCAGCAGAGGATCAAGTGGGTAAAAAGACGAGGGCTAGTAGAAATCCTTGGGTAACAGAAGAAATATTGAATTTAATTGATGAAAGGAGAAAATATAAAAATGCAGTAAATGAAGCAGGCAAAAAGGAATACAAGCGTCTCAAAAATGAGATCGACACGAAGTGCAAAATGGCTAAGCAGGGATGGCTAGAGGACAAATGTAAGGATGTAGAGGCTTATCACACTAGGGGTAAGATAGATACTGGCTACAGGAAAATTAAAGAGACCTTTGGAGAAAAGAGAACCACTTGTATGAATATCAAGAGCTCAGATGGAAACCCAGTTCTAAGCAAAGAAGAGAAAGCAGAAAAGTGGAAGGAGTATATAGAGGGTCTATACAAGGGCGACGTACTTGAGGACAGTATTCTGGAAATGGAAGAGAATGTAGATAAAGACGAAATGGGAGATACGATACTGCGTGAAGAGTTTGACAGAGCACTGAAAGACCTGAGTCGAAACAAGGCCCCAGGAGTAGACAAAATTCCATTAGAACTACTGACAACCTCGGGAGAGCCAGTCCTGACAAAACTCTACCATCTGGTGAGCAAGATGTATGAGACAGGCGAAATACCCTCAGACTTCAAGAAGAATATAATAATTCCAATCCCAAAGAATGCAGGTGCTGACAGATGTGAAAATTACCGAACAATCAGTTTAATAAGCCACATCTGCAAAATACTAACTCTAATTCTTTACAGACGAATGGAAAAACTAGTAGAAGCCAACCTTGTGGAAGATCTGTTTGGATTCCGTAGAAATATTGGAACACGTGTGGCAATACTGACTTTACGACTTATCTTAGAAGAAAGATTAAGGAAAGGCAAACCTACATTTCTAGCATTTGTAGACTTAGAGAAAGCTTTTGACAATGTTGACTGGAATACTCTCTTTCAAATTCTGAAGGTGGCAGGGGTAAAATACAGGGAGCGAAAGGCTATTTACAATTTGTACAGAAACCAAATGGCAGTTATAAGAGTCGAATGACATGAAAGGGAAGCAGCGGTTGGGAAGGGAGTGAGACAGGGCTGTAGCCTCTCCCCGATGTTATTCAATCTGTATATTGAGCAAGCAGTAAAGGAAACAAAAGATAAATTTGGAGTAGGTACATTAATCCATGGAGAAGAAATAAAAACTTTAAGGTACGCCGATGACATTGTAATTCTGCCAGAGACAGCAAAGGACTTGGAAGAGCAGTTGAACGGAATGGATAGTGTCTTGAAAGGAGGATATAAGATGAACATCAACAAAAGCAAAACGAGGATAATGGAATGTAGACCAATTAAGTCGGGTGATGCTGAGGGAATTAGATTAGGAAATGAGACACTTAAAGTAGTAAAGGCGTTTTGCTATTTGGGGAGCAAAATAACTGATAATGGTCGAAGTAGAGATGATATAAAATGTAGACTGGCAATGGCAAGGAAAGCGTTTCTGAAGAAGAGAAATTTGTTAACATCGTGTATAGGTTTAAGTGTCAGGAAGTCATTTCTGAAAGTATTTGTATGGTGTGTAGCCATGTATGGAAGTGAAACATGTACGATAAATAGTTTGGACAAGAAGATAATAGAAGCTTTCGAAATGTGGTGCTACAGAAGAATGCTGAAGATTTGATGGGTAGATCACCTAACTAATGACGAGGTACTGAATTGAATTGGGGAGAAGAGAAGTTTGTGGCACAACTTGACTAGAAGAAGGGATCGGTTGGTAGGATATGTTCTGAGGCATCAAGGGATCACCAACTTAGTATTGGAAGGCAGCGTGTAGGGTAAAAATCGTAGAGGGAGACTAAGAGATGAATACACTAAACAGCTTCAAGAGGATGGAGGTTGCAGTAGGTACTGGAAGATGAAGAAGGTTGCACAGGATAGAGTAGCTTGCAGAGCTGCATCAAACCAGTCTCAGGACTGAAGACCACAACAACAATTGGGTTTATTATTATCTTTTACAAACTGGTTTTCGGCTGTTATGACATCATCAGGTACCAAGTGCAAAGATAAATTTGTGTGGCTGTGAAACGTTCTTTAGAATCAAAGATTCTAAACTAATGTCTTTACAGAGTATCTCATTTGGTTTCCTAAGATGGTAATGTTTGATTCAGGACTAAAACGAGAGGAGTTATTTCAGTGAAAATGCGATGAAAAACTTTTGAACTTGGATACAATATGTGACACTTTAAACAATGAAATATATAACAAATTTCAACTGTTCTGAGAAGAAAATAAATTGAACAATAAGCAATGGTGATATGTTCCAGGCGAATCAACTGAACAAAAAAGTTTAACAGGTGTAATATTACAAACAGGTAAGATACACAAGAGAGATTAAATAGGTAAACACAGTACCTGTGATTATACAAAGTAAAAATTTTTAAAAGGATGTATGAAACTATAGAAACTAAAGTAAAGGAAAGAAGGGGGATGTGAGTAGGAAGTGTATTTTACAGGGTTTGGCTGGTATTATGAGTACTGTCTGCTGTTAGAAGTGCTGAATAATGAAACTGTGTGTGCCCATTCAGTAATATGCTTGAGCAAATAGACATATGTTTGTTAATTTCTGTTATTACAAGGTAGTTCATTTTCCTTTCTTTACGAACGTAATGAATGACTTCATACTGCATCTTGTAACTAAAGCTTTCTTTAAGCAGCTGGTCTCCAAAAGTACATTCTCTTTTTATAAGTCTCGAACTTCTATGGTGTTTCTTAAAGTGGATGCGCACTGCCCTGCCTGACTGACCTGTGTAGAATTTGCCAGAGTTCAAGTGAATTTGTATATTTAACTCCTTTTCGGAACTGAAGTGCTGTCTTCACCTTTAACAAAATGTGTCCATCAGTGTTGTGTAATAAAATTACGCTTTAAAGTTCCTAACTTAAGTTTTATGGCCAAATTTAGAGAGGCTTTGATGGCGTAATAGCCGAAAAGTGCTTTGTGAAAGAAAGTAATAAGTATTGTTTAATATTTATGGAGTAATTCTGCTGCTTCAGTCACTTTTTATTAATATTTAATCAGCACGACGCGTTTCGGCATCAGGTGCATCCCAGTTACATGTACGTTGCATTAATTTAAAATGTGATTAGATTTCGTTTGCTGTGTGTGGCAGTGAGTTTCTGTATCGAAGTACAATGCTGTAAGAAATACATATATTTTAATGTTGACATTAAGCGATTTGCATATTTAGATCATTTCACCAGGGCCTTTACTTACGTTTTTATTGGAAATTCAGTTGTCTGACTCACAGAACACAGTGACAAACACATCACAGCTTAACACTATCGCATACAGATGCTTACATCATTCCAAAGAGTCTTAAGTGCTAAGATGAACTAGTCTTAATTGTTAAGATAGTATTTAAAGTTGAATAACAAGTACAATGTTTGTGTTTCAGTAGTTCTTGTTTATTCCAAATTAGTTTTTGGCTTACTAGGCCACATTCAGGAAACAACTAACTAGTATATGAAAGGGACACTATTTCTTAGGTAACCAAACATTATAAGCAACGATAGAATCCGCTTGCACAGAGTTTTGTGCATTAAAGTTGTTTCTTAATGTTGAAATTACGCTGAACACAATGGTCAATATTAAGCAGATAAATAATTAAAGTACACAATATCACAGGTTAAATGGTTATGATAGTAAAGTTTGCAAGGTCTTGCCATTGGCTGAGAAACTGTTAAACTCAGCACTCTTCATTTATGTTGTGTAACAAACATGTTTCTTAACCATGTAAACTAAACTTTAGGCAATGGACAATGTTATATGTAATAATTAAAACACAAAACCTTATATATTGTAAAACTGATGCATTAAGGTGTTCTGAAAGCGGAGCTGATATTCAAGATAATAAAAGTGGGCTAAAAGCTGTGAGCTATCTGGAGAAGTTATCCTTGCATTACTGGGCAACTGTTTCACCAGGTATCCAGTCTAGTTTACCAAATTGCTAACCACACTAATATTAATTATAATCTTTTATCTTTTAATAGTCATCTTACAGCAACTGCTGATAATATATATATATATATATATATATATATATATATATATATATATATATATAGAGAGAGAGAGAGAGAGAGAGAGAGAGAGAGAGACAGAATTTAAATAAAAAGAAATAAATCACTTTATATTTGGACATTTATTTTAACATTGATCATTGTTCTGTTAAAATTTCAGCATATTAAACTTGATTCATAACTAAACTAGTGCCTTATTTACGATTGTGAAAATGTGAGTTTGTAATCTTACAGAACACATAAAATATGGAGCCAAGATTGGGAGACTGCATACAACACTGCATTCATAAAATAACACACGAAGAACGTTGAAACATATGCAAGAGGAAATTAATCACAACCAACCAATTCAATTTTCACCCAAAGAAGTTACGTTCATAGCGCAATCCTGTCCGTCATGAAATTACCACACACTGGTGTACTAAATTCATACTAATTGTCTGTGAAATCTTCTTGAAAAGAATAGCTGAGGGCTAGCTTGATGATAACACCACATGCTTCACGTGGTCAACTTGGTTTACACAAAGAGTGTAACTCCACAATAATTTTGATAATCAAAATAAATTACATCGAAATGCAATTTACAAAAGAAAAACCTTGTACTGGTTACTATCGTCATACTATTAACCTGATGGGTCAAACAATTATATAAGCACGTGGCATTGGTCTCACAAATTACACCCCATATGTGTTGAACATAAAGAAAAGTTGCTATATTGAAAAATATTGTCAAAATGAGATGTTATAATCTCACCCACATTCGCATTTAAGATCGATGATCTTAGTTAGAGTTATGAATCATCAACACGTGGTCCACTTTGTTCACAAAGTAGTGACAAAGCTACTACTGGAAGATATTCTGAACTTCACACTCGAATTACACTACATTGCAATTTAAGATAACATAAGATATTTTAGATCTAAACCTGAAACAAAGGTGATTAAATTTTCAGTTAAGCTGAACTTTAGAAATCCATTGTCCTACAGACTTAGCAGAGACGCGCTTAGTCAGAGATCTTATCACTTAAGACCCTCGCCGCAACAGACTGGCATGAGCCCCTACTGAGGGTGCCTCACAGATACAGTCGGAAGTGACCAGAGAGGCAACTTTCTATACCATATACATGACAAGGGACAGTCAGGACCATACCAAGAATAGAAACCTCTTTGCTTTTAGAAAGCATAGCTACCTGTTGCGACATTGGTCCTACTGTTCTCTAGCAGACAAGCTTCTCTGCTACCATCAAGCATGCAACTAGAAATACATTTGCTCATTCATCCTTTCACACAGAAGGAAAGGGGGATGACAGTATCTTATCATATATACTATATAAAAGAAATCGGATGTAGGTTCCATATGAGACTGTGTGACATGAATTACATATAAACTGTGTTTTAAAGTGTGGTAGTGTGAGACATCGTTATTGTTTACGTGTAATAGTAACACGTTCCACTGCTCAGTCTCCTCCCAGATAGTCAGAAACACCACAGTAAATTTAGAAGCAGAATGTATGCCGTAAATGACAACAGTTTTAAGAAATTAACATGAAAGGAATCCAACAGAGACCTTTCAATATTACAGGTTTTATGATTATGATGCCATAGTTTGTGAGGTCGTGACAGTGGTTGAGAACTGTTTAACTGAGCATATAAGTTATGTTGTGCAACATTTTATGCACTGGGCAATGTTTAACGCAGTACATGGTTAAAATACAGAATATTGGAGTATTACAAGTTATATTGTTGAAGTTTGTGAGGTAAGCAAAGTAAGGAATAGAAAGTTCAATTGCGTTTTAATTTTTTCATAGCGGTATGTGTCATTGTGGCGGTTTGTGATGGAATCAACCACCCATATACCCAAAAACATGTGTTTAATATTGCTCATAACATAAATTTGCAATTTACAATGTAAAATATATTTGTTGGACAACGTAAGCTATTAGTGCTCAGTTAGACAGTTCTTAACCAGTGTCACGACCTCACAAAGTACGACATCATAACCGTATAACCTGTAATACTCTAAGATGGTGTATTTTAATTATTGTGTTTAACATTGTCCATTGCCTAAAGTTTACTATACAGTGTTCAAAAGCGTGTTTATTGTACAACACTAATGAAGAATAAAATGGTTCACATGGCCTTAAGCACTATGGGACTTAACATCTGAGGTAATCAGTCCCTTAGACTTAGAACTACTTAAACCGAACTAACCTAAGGACATCACACACATCCATGCCCGAGGCAGGATTCGAACCTGCGACTGTATCACCAGCGCGGTTCCGGACTGAAGCGGATAACCGCTCGGCCACAGCGGCCGGCACAAATGAAGAATGCTCAGTTTAATTGTGTCTCCAGCAAGACCTCACAATCTTAAGTGTTATACCCACTTAACGTGTATTATTCTATACTTTAATTATTTATTCTGCTTAATATCACCCATTGTATTAAGTGTAATGTTAACATTAAGAAACACGTTTGACGCATAACGCTCTATGCAAGTGGATTGTATCTTTGCTTGGTCACCCAAGAAATAGTGTCCCTTTCAGACGCTAGTCAGTCGTTTCCTGAAGATGGCCAGTAAGTTGAAAATTATTTTGAAATATACAAAAATCAGTAGAAAAGAAACAATGTACTTGTTACATAACATTAACTATGGAATTCTTCTACCAAGAAGTAAGGGGAGAATCCATAAGTAAGCTAACATGGCATTTTACAGTGAAGATAAAACCTTTCCACTTTACGTGCATTTATATCATGGCACATATTATTGTTGAAGACAATACATTCATTGCAATAAGCATTCAGCAATGGAACGACTTTGGCTGAGATTAATGTTGTTATTTTCTGCCTTATCATTTGGTAACATGTTACCATTTACTGTGCCATGAACGAAACTGTCTAATTATTCACGTAAGTCCATTAGAGTCCCCTGTCCGTTTTATCTATGGTATTAAAATCATTCATAATACGCTCAAGTGCCAAAGAAACTGGTATAGGCATGCGTATTGAAATACAGGGATATGTTAACAGCCAGAATACGGCACTGCGGTCGGCAACGCCTGTATAAGACAACAAGTGTCTGGCGGAGTTGTAAGATCGGTTACTGCTGCTACAATGGCAGGTTATCAAGATTTAAGTGAGTTTGAACGTGGTGTTATGGTCGGCGCATGAGCGATGGGACACAGCATATCCGTGGTAGCAATGAAGTGGGCATTTTCTCATAAGACCTGATGCGTTATTCCTTTCGACACATCGAAATTAAAACATAACCAATTGGAGTTGCCAAACACTTCTTTATTATAAACACATGCTGTTAATGAAACAAAGAGTAACACGATTATAATAAAAGGCACTTGGCCTACAAAACCAGCAGCGGTACTTCGATTGGAACATTAATGCATTTAAACGTGACAGATCCAGACCTTCCAAAAGTTACTCAAGCAATTTCATTAATTAAAACAATGTTCATAAAACCCATTTATAAAATTTAACTGACCAAACCGAATGCTTCATGACTGACATAGGAAATGGCTTCCATATCAAATTCTAAAACTGCTTCCATGGACTGATTTTAATTAGTTTTAACAAATTAAAAGCATTATCAGATTAATGCACTCGACTAAGCTTCTCTTTACTATCAGACCTACTCACAGGTACGAGGTTCACCTACATTTCATGGCCAGCAAGTCCTAACATCTAGCTATAAACAATTTTCACTAATTAAAACAATATTCATCAAACCACCATTAGTCACATTTAACTGACATGACTGAATGCTTCATGACTTATATAGGAAATGGCTTCCAAGTCAAATTCTAAAACTGCTTCCATGGACTTATTTTAAGCAACTGTAACAAATTAAAAGTATTATCAGATTAATGCACTTGGCTAAGCTCCTCTTTATTATTACTCACAGGTACGAGGTTCACATACATATCGTGGCCAGAATATAATAACAGGATATTAAATAGTCTTAACATGGAGCCGTTACAATTTTTACGTTGAAGATTAGTGATGGACGCGAGCATACCGAAAGGTGTTACCAGATAGAGGAGATTCACGGACGAGAAGGTGAAATAGAACTATACTCAACTTTGGGCTACAACGCTTCCAGAAAACTACAACGCTCCACCGGAAAGATGGAATTGCAGGACACTAACAACGTAACCACAGACACCGATCCAGGTCCTTAAATTTCCCTCTTCCACCGTGATACACCGATCGGAGTTTGCTCGTGTCGACCACTGCCAATTATCTGAAACATAAACACATCAGCGGCAGACAACATTCTGGCGCATCAGACAGACAAACATATCTGCCCAACTGGTTATAAATAGACCTTTAATTATACACGGCACCAATGAACCCAAGCCGGACTAACCTAGGTGACCACTTGCTCAGTAACGGCTCTTAAAATTAGATAGCTACTTCTCTAGAACAAAGAAATAAAATAATAACATAGGCACAGGATATAGGAAAATTATTTCGGCCCGCTCTTGAACGTCAGGCACAGACTTACGTACTATTTGGCATGACCTCTAGCTACACATTAAGCACGGCTTCAAGTCTGTTGTTGTGCGTAGCTAGCACTCCATGAAATACCATGAACATATTAGGCGCCCTGACCAAGTATAGTAACAAATAACTGAAACAACCAAGAGAGTTTTCAGTGCACTCGGGTATTCAATTAACGTGAACAGCACCCACCAAGAAACTATTCAACGACTCCCGTTCGTTCATTTTGAGTAACATGTAACAGACGCGAAGGAAATCTGTCCTTCAAATCTCCAGGAAATCCCAATCACCATCGGCAGCGGATCTGCGTTCAAACGGCTCAACACGCTGCAGCAGCTGCCCACGCTCCTTCGTCGTACCGACTCGGTCACTCGCCAGCGCCACACGTCGCTGTCGCTCACACAGCTGATACCCGAACGCAAACCCCTCCAGAACGCGCGCGCCAGCAACGCACCAGCTCATGACCATTTCACGAGTTTACCTTGAATATCAGGACTCCAGTGAAACATCATATCTCCGACATCGATGCGGCCGGAAAAAGATCGTGGAAGAACGGGACCAACGACGACTGAAGAGAATCGTTCAACGTGACAGGAAGAGGAACCCTACCGCAGGTTGCTGCAGATTTCATTGCTGGGCCATCAACAAGTTGAAACGTCCCCTTTCAACAATTATTCAAGACTGTGCTTAAACTGACATACAATATTTTTTTTAGCGCAATGCAATCTGACTTTCAGAAATCCCTACAAAGGAATGGCCCTAACTAACATTAACCTGTACCTTTCACAAATCACTTACCTCACAAAAATCTTCATTACTCGAACTACTGCAATACAGCGAGCGCCACTACTGCCAGCTAAATAAAAGATTCAAACTACGGAAGTCACTAACTACTAGTAGGCGTAGTTAGCAAATGAAAGATTTTAATAGAGAACAAACAATGTATTTACCTTAATATTGTTGAAAAATCATAATATACATAGCAGTTCATGACATCCAGTCGTACAAATTTCAAAACTCCGCCATTTCTCTCCCCACATCCACCACTGCTGGCGGCTCACCTCCAACTACGCAACGCTACGCGCTGTTCACATCCAGCTGCCGCTGCCCAACACTACAATGGCAGACAACAATGCAAACTAGCTACAGACTGCACACAGCACAGCCAGTGATTATCATACCGAGCGCTACGTAACGTTGCCGATAAGAAAACATAAACAGCCTACTTACAAAGTGTCAGCGTGAGAACTACTCAACGAAACATCGTCGATATGGGCTTTCGGAGCCGAAGGCCTTGGTGATTGCTCAAAGCTTTACACCGCGCCTGAGCCCGTGAACACCGACTTTGGACTGTTGATGACTGGAAACATGTTGCCTGGTTGGACGAGTCTCGTTTCAAATTGCATAGAGCGGATGGACGTGTACGGATATGGAGACAACTTCATGAGTTCATGGTCTCTGCATGTCAGCAAGGGTCACTTCAAGCTGGTGGAGGCTCTATAACGGTGGGGGCGTGTGCGGTTCTACATCTACATCTACATTCATACTCCGCAAGCCACCCAACGGTGTGTGGCGGAGGGCACTCTACGTGCCACTGTCATTACCTCCCTTTCCTGTTCCAGTCGCGTATGGTTCGCGGGAAGAACGACTGTCTGAAAGCCTCCGTGCGCGCTCTAATCTCTCTAATTTTACATTCGTGATCTCCTCGGGAGGTATAAGTAGGGGGAAGCAATATATTCGGTACCTCATCCAGAAACGCAACCTCTCGAAACCTGGCGAGCAAGCTACACCGCGATGCAGAGCGCCTCTCTTGCTGAGTCTGCCACTTGAGTTTGTTAAACATTTCCGTAACGCTATCACGGTTACCAAATAACCCTGTGACGAAACGCGCCGCTCTTCTTTGGATCTTCTCTATCTCCTCTGTCAACCCGATCTGGTACGGATCCCACACTGATGCGCAATACTCAAGAATAGGTCGAACGAGTGTTTTGTAAGCCACCTCCTTTGTTGATGGACTACATTTTCTAAGGACTTTCCCAATGAATCTCAACCTGGTACCCGCCTTACCAACAATTAATTTTATATGATCATTCCACTTCAAATCGTTCCGCACGCATACTCCCAGATATTTTACAGAAGTAACTGCTACCAGTGTTTGTTCTGCTATCATATAATCATACAATAAAGTATCCTTCTTTCTATGTATTCGCAATACATTACATTTGTCTATGTTAAGGGTCAGTTGCCACTCCCTGCACCAAGTGCCTATCCGCTGCAGATCTTCCTGCATTTCGCTACAATTTTCTAATGCTGCAACTTCTCTGTATATTACAGCATCATCCGCGAAAAGCCGCATGGAACTTCCGACACAATCTACTAGGTCATTTATATATATTGTGAAAAGCAATGGTCCCATAACACTCCGCTGTGGCACGCCAGTGGTTACTTTAACGTCTGTAGACGTCTCTCCATTGATAACAACATGCTGTGTTCTGTTTGCTAAAAACTCTTCAATCCAGCCACACAGCTGGTCTGATATTCCGTAGGCTCTTACTTTGTTTATCAAGCGACAGTGCGGAACTGTATCGAACGCCTTCCGGAAGTCAAGGAAAATAGCATCTACCTGGGAGCCTGTATCTAATATTTTCTGGGTCTCATGAACAAATAAAGCGAGTTGGGTCTCACACGATCGCTGTTTCCGGAATCCATGTTGATTCCTACATAGTAGATTCTGGGTTTCTAAAAACGACATGATACTCGAGCAAAAAACATGTTCTAAAATTCTACAACAGATCGACGTCAGAGATATAGGTCTATAGTTTTGCGCATCTGCTCGACGACCCTTCTTGAAGACTGGGACTACCTGTGCTCTTTTCCAATCATTTGGAACCTTCCGTTCCTCTAGAGACTTGCGGTACACGGCTGTTAGAAGGGGGGCAAGTTCTTTCGCGTACTCTGTGTAGAATCGAATAGGTATCCCGTCAGGTCCAGTGGACTTTCCTCTGTTGAGTGATTCCAGTTGCTTTTCTATTCCTTGGATACTTATTTCGATATCAGCCATTTTTTCGTTTGTGCGAGGATTTAGAGAAGGAACTGCAGTGCGGTCTTCCTCTGTGAAACAGCTTTGGAAAAAGGTGTTTAGTATTTCAGCAGTTGGAGTGATACGGAACCTTGTTCCGTCTAGATGCGACTGTGACAGGTGGCACGTAAGTAAGCATCCTGTCTGATCACCTGAATCCCTTCATGTCCATTGTGCAGTCCGACGGACTTGGACAATTCCAGTAGGACAATGCGAAACCCCACTCTTTACTGTATGTAGTACTTGGTGCTCGGGCTTAAGCGGCTGCAGTAGGTCGGAGCGAGTGACAAACAACCGGTGCTTTATATTCGTATGGTCCAGCAGGATAGTGCGACACCCCACACGTCCAGAATCGCTACGGAGTGGGATCGGGAGCACTCTTCTGAGTTTAAACACTTCTGCTGGCCACCAAACTCTCCAGACATGAACATTGTCGAGCATATCTGGGATGCCTTGCAACGTTCTGTTCAGAAGAGATCCCCACCCCTTGTACTCTTACGGATTTATGAACGGCCCTGTAGGATTCATGGTGTGCTGATGATGTTTGGTTTGTGGGGCGCCCGTACAATTTCCCAACCGTTGCTCAGTCCAATTTCGCCACTTTCCTGGATGATGAAGAAATGATGAGGACAACACAAACACCCAGTCATCTCGAGGCAGGTGAAAATCCCTGACCCCGCCGGGAATCGAACCCGAGACCCCGTGCACGGGAAGCGAGAACGCTACCGCGAGACCACGAGCGGCGGACAGGATTCATGGTGTCAGTTCCCTCCAACACTACTTCAGACGTTAGTCGAGTTCATGCCACGTCGTTTTGCGGCACTCCTGCGTGCACCGCGGCACCCTTACGTGCACGCGGGGGCCCTACACGATATTAGTCAGGTGTAGCAGTTTCTTTGGGTCTTCGGAATATCATGGAATGACTGGCTAGTGGCCTTTGTGTGGATGGCTGTTGCTGATCTGTTACAATTATTTGCAGAATATTACTGCAGTGTCGTATGTGTTTTCATTCGTAATGTAACCCAATTAAATCTTTTTGAGGAAAGTCCTTTAACCTTTGTCAGCTGATTTCAGTCGCTTAGGACTTATTTCGATGGTTGACTTCGTCGGCTTTATAGTTATTTTTCTCAATGATTACAAACGCTGGTTGCTCATAGTATTGTTAATGTGGGAAAGAATGGGAGCGGCAGGTGTATTGGCCGGCCGGAGTGGCCGTGCGGTTCTAGGTGCTACAGTCTGGAACCTAGCGACCGCTACGGTTGCAGGTTCGAATCCTGTCTCGGGCATGGATGTGTGTGATGCCCTTAGGTTAGTTAGGTTTAATTAGTTCTAAGTTCTAGGCGATTGATGACCTCAGAAGTTAAGTCGCATAGTGCCCAGAGCCATTTGAAGCCGGCAGGTGTATCCTTAAGAGCAGATCCAGGTTGACAGGTTTTAGAGGTGCGTATCGATAACACTCTGCCCTTTTATCGACTGCCGATATCGAATCTCGTGGCGCGTCAATCCCCCGACGAGGCAACGCCGCCCCGCCGGCGGCTCACCTCCCACTTGCTCCCCCCACTCCCCTTCGCCCCCCCCCCCCCGCAATCCCCCGGCGCCATCCTGCAGCCAGCCGCCCATCCACTTCTCGCAGCGGCCCGCCCCATGCCTCGCTACCCTCTTAATTTTTTCATGCGGCCGCCTATCCCCCTCAACAAATGTACCTTGATCTGGAATTCAAAGCGTGAGCCGCCCCTGCCGGCCGTAAACCCGGCGCCCTTTAGATTTACCCGGAGATAATCCTCTTAGGGCTGTACAATGGCCACTTGAAGCAGCCGCGGCCGCGGCGCGCTTCCTTGGCGGCTCTACGCGGCTCTGGCCGTTCTCTTTGTTTCAGCTGTGGGGCGTCCCCCAGACCAGGGCGGCCACCAGCCGTAAAGCCCCGAGCTCGCCTCGTGGCTAGCGGCCGATCGCAACTGTTGCGTAGTCGGACCTCCCGTATCATCCTCCACTCCAGGATCGGCCGCCGGTCAGAGTAAGCCCTTAGCATTCACGACTGCCTCTGACTTACGTGAGTCGTAAGGTGACTTGCTTAGTACAGATGCGGTAGTAGATCGAAAACGTAGATCTAGATGTTCACTATTTGGTCGGCACTTGAATTTTTCTTTGTCGTTTCTTTCAACTCTGTACACAGCGTATTTCAGAATTCCTACAGGATGTAGTATTGGTTAAAATCAACAAGGGAACATCACCAACTCGACCCAGTGTTCCGAGGGGAAAAAGAGGACTTACAAGGTATCAGCCCCAGCAATAGCTCCCGTGCGAAAATTTGGGTCATGGTTCTGGTACTAAGCAGTTATGACCTTCTGAATGTACAACTTTTAAAATACGCTTGCGTCGCTTGTCTGTCAGTCCCTCCACCCCACTGTAGCCGCTTATTGCCCGAGCGCTGAGTACTGCACAGTGGAGTGAATAAGAGGTTTGTGAAATACAGGATGTTTATAACTTATCTTTGCAGTTTAAGACTTCGCCTTTAAAACTATACTAGATATTAATAATGTCTTTCAAAATGTAGTAACTCGTAAAATTTTGTATCCTCGTTCATATATACTGAACAGCCAAAGAAACTGGTACACCTGCCTAATATCATGCAGGACCCCCGCGATCACGCAGAAGTGCCACAGCACGACTTGGCATGGACTCGACTAATATCTGAAGTAGTGCTGGAGGGAACTGACACCATGAGCGCTGCAGAGCTGTCCATAAATCCGTAAGAGAACGAGGGGGTGGAGATTTCTTCTGAACAACACGTTGCAAGGCATCCCAGATATGCTCAATAATGTTCATGTCTGGGGCGTTTGGTGGCCAGCGCAAGTGTTTAACCTCAGAAAGGTCTTCCTGGAACAACGCTGTAGCAACTCTGGACGTGTGTGGTGACGCATTGTGCTGCTGGAATAGCCCAAGTCCGTCGGAATGTACGATGGACGTGAATGGATGCAGGTGATCAGACAGGATGCTTATGTGCGTGTCACCTGTCAGAGTCGTATCTAGACGCATCAGGGGTCCCATATCACTCCAACTGCACAGACCCTACGCAGTTACAGAGCATCCATAAGCTTGAACAGCCCTCTGCTGCCATGCAGGGTCCATGGATTGATGAAGTTGTCTCCATACCTGTAAACGTCCATCCGCTGGCTACAATTTGAAACGAGACTCGTCCGAGCGGGCAATGTTTCCAGTCATCAACAGTCCAATGTCGGTATTGACGGGCCCAACTTTGGCGTAATGCTTTGTGTTATGCAGTCATCAAGGGTAGACGAGTCGGTCTTCGGCTCCGAAAGCCCATATCGATGATGTTTCCTTGAATGGTTCGCTCGCTGACACTTGATGGCCTAGCATTGAGATCTGCAGCAATTTGCGGAAAGGTTGCACTTCTGTCACGTTGAACGATTCTCTTCAGTCGTCGTTGGTCCCTTTCTTGCAGGTTCTTTTTCCGGCCTCAGCGATGTCGGAGATATTACGTGTTACCGGATTCCTGATATTCACAGTACACTCGTGAAATGGTCGTGCGGGAAAATCCCCACTTCATCGCACCTCCGAGGTGCTGTGTCCCATCGCTCGTGCGCCAACTATAACACCACATTCAAACTCACTTAAATCTTGATGACCTGCCATTGTAGTAGCAGTAACCGATCTAACAACTCCGCCAGACACTTGTTGTCTTATATAGGCGTTGCCGACTGCAGTGCTGTATTCTGCCTGTTTACATGTCTCTGTATTCGAATGCGCATGCCTACGCCAGTTCCTTTGCCGCTTCAGTGTATATCACTATGTGCACCTTTGGTGGTATGGATAATGTCTAGTCGGAATTCAGTTTCTCTCAATTAACGGTTTAAGATCTCCACGGTAATATATTCAAATGGACTGTTAATGCGAGCCTTCAAGTCTTGCAGGTCTCTGAGCTTGCTTCGCTACACTAGATCCTTTAAAAACTCCACAGGAAGAAGTCTGGTGATGAGAGATCGGGAGATCGTGGCGGCCATCGAACTGGAGCATCTCGTCCAATCTACCTGTCTCGAAACTTTTCATCTTGAAATTGGCGGACATTTAGGGACTATGGCGTGGTGCCCCCTTTCTGCTGGAATATGAAATCAGGATGCACTTCTTTTAGTTGTGACACAGCAAGCTCTTGTGACGTTGTAACAGATTCGATGAAAAAGAATGTACCAGTGATGCAACCGTGCACCAGTCCGCACCGGACACTGACCTTGGGCATGTTTTTTCTATTTCACGTGAGATGTGTGATTACTGTAACCCCTTGTACGAACATTATGATGATTCAGTTTGCCTGATACATGAAACGTTGCTTCATTGAGAAACAAGTCTTTTCCAAAAAGTGATTCTTTGCATCATCTTGTCTAGCATATCCATTGCGAACTGTTCGCCCTAAGATTTGTCCGTTGGCATTAATGCGTGAGGCAGCTGCTCCTTGTAGGGACATAAACGTAACCTGTTATGCAAGACATTATGTAGTGTTGATCGTCTCATTTCCATCTCTCTGGCCCACGTACGCATCGATTTTGTCGGACTTTTTACAAACGACTTGTCCACGTAGGCATCTGAAAAAGAAGGGCGTCCCGTCCCCTTTTTATGGAGATCACTATCTGCTTTCACAAATGACGTATGCCAAGCCCGAACAGTTGGTCGGGATGGTGGGTGCCTTCTGTACCGTGTTCGAAAGTTTCATTGCAATTGGGTATAGGTAGTCGTCAGAATGGTCCGGGCCACACGCTGAACATTCCGCTGTGGCGTCCTCTTTGTACCACATTTTCGAGTTCTATTTCCATCTAAATTGGATCATCGGGGAGAACTTATGAGTTACCACACATAGAAAGCCATTTTTTAATATCTGATATAACTTTAAAGTTATTAAAGTCTTATGCTGTAAAGACAATTTGTAGGTCACCATGTATGATTATGGTAAAATTCTTTGTTCATTATGTTGAATTACTCGGTTTCTAACCTGTAGCTGGTGTCAGAGATCTCTTTGTTCTGAATATTTTTATGTTCCGATTCACATCTGCAGTGTAAATGAGCGAAACGAAGGGCGTCGTTAAAGAAATAGCGGAGGGCTCCTTCTTCATTTACGTCACTGTTGGGCACTATTTTCTTTGGGTTTTAAAGCTGTCGGCGTTGAAGTGAAATATATTTTACTTAATTTTGTCCACTGCTGTCAGTGTTTCTTTTGTGACTGCATTAGTTTCGTGAAGTAAAAGACAATCGCCCTTCAAATCCACAGCACATTTGTAAACACAAGTCAATGTATTTATAAATATGCCGGAAATGGAAAGCTTACATATGTACATAAATATGTTTACTCGTTACCTAGGTCGTAGCGAATGAGAAACAACCGGTGCTTTACATTCGGATGGTCGTAATTGCGCACTATCAGAATTATGGCCCAAATTTTCAGATGAGATCTTTTGCTGGGACCGATATCTTGCAAATATCTTTTTTTCCTTAAAACATGAGGTAAAGCAGGTGATATTTCTTTGTAGGAGAAAACTTCATATAATTATGTGTCTGGAAACATATACAAATAGCCGTGACAGCCGAGTATCCCTAGATATGTGAAGGGTTCACGTTTACCGTGAAACCGAGCGGGGTAGAGCAGGGTTTAGCACTCTGGATTCGTGTTCGGGAAGACGACGTTTCAAACCCACGTCCCGCAATTCTGATTTGGATTTTCTGTGATTTCCCTGAATCACTTAAGGCAAATGCCGGGATGGTTCCGTGTGGAGAGCATGGCCGCATTGCGACATGTCAACATACATTTTGACATGGAAGCAACTCATTTGTGGTGTGTCAGCAAGTGCTCCATGCCTAGAGACAGTACGTTTATAAGGAACAAATCTAAATAAACCAAAGAAATTTTGTCACTTCAGCAGCAGCTCATGTGATCTCGTATGGAGCTGTTCTGGATTTGTTTTTTCATTGTCATGACTTATAATGTTTTTTACATGAAAATGGATCCTAAAAGCATGAAGTTAGTAGTGAAAGTAGAGATGTTTTTGATGGAGTCGACTGAACAGTAATGCTGCCTGATGGACCTGGAGCTATTCGAGGTTGCCTTACTGTCACCCTTCTTATGAGTGCCAATTTAAAGCAACACTATGAGAGAAGTCATGAGCAGTTCCATAAAACGTTTCCTCTACTAATGAAGCTCATCATCATGAAACATTGTGCTTTCAACTGATGGGGTCTCAGCAATGGTGGGGAAAGGAAAGAGATCAGTAAAGAGAATCAAGGATAACAATGGTAGCTGTTATCTTATTAATACTTGGTTCATCAAGCAGACATTTGTGGAAAAGTTAGTGCCACTCTGAAAGAATAAATGGACAACTTGACCAAGTTTATTAATTTTATGAGATCTCGTTCTGCTTTTCAGCACTAACAGCCCAAAGAGATTCTATCTGAATGTGACTTGGCTCATTCCGATTTACTGCAGCACAATAATGTTCGTTGGCTAAGTAAAGGTCAAGTGACTGAACATTTTTGACAAATAATAGAGGAAGTATCTTCTTTCTTAGATGACCTGCATACACCAGAAGCAAGGAAACATCTGATATTCACAGCAAACGAACGCAGTATGCTACTGGTGGCTTTCCTCAAAGACATTCTGAAACATTTAAGTGCACTGAATACTAAGCTATAAGGAAATGGGAAATTAATATGTGATCTTATAAAAAGTGTATTTTCTTTCCATCACAAACTGGATACCTTTGAAAAAGACATTGCATGTCAAGAATTTATTAACTTTCCAACAATTCTTGAATACAGAGTTATTCTGGTATAGACCATAACATTATTTTAAAGGCCGGCCGGTGTGGCCGTGCGGTTCTAGGCGCTTCAGTCTGGAACCGCGTGACTGCTACTGTCGCAGGTTCGAATCCTGCCTCGGGCATGGCTGTGTGTGATGTCCTTAGGTTAGTTAGGTTTAAGTAGTTCTAAGTTCTAGGGGCCTGATGACCACAGATGTTAAGTCTCATAGTGCTCAGAGCCATTTGGACCATTATTTTAAAATTTTATAATGGAATTTAGAAAGGAATTTGCAGGAAAGTTGATGTGTTTCTTAATATTGTCTTTTGAAGTTTCTCCAGTGATGGGATGGACTGATGTGGCTGCAAAGTTGTTCCACCTTGGAAATGAAATGGAAATGAGCGTTTGGTGTCGTTGGCTGGGAGGCCCCTTACGGGGCAGGTCTGGCCGCCTTGTTGCAGGTCTTACTACATTCGAAGCCACATTGGGCGACCTGCGCGCCAGATGGGGATGAAATGATGATGACGACCACATGACACCCAGTTCCTGAGCAGAGAAAAACCCGGCCCAGCTGGGAATCGAACTAGGGCCCCTTAGGATGACAGTTGGTCACACTGACCATTCAGCTGTCCGGGCTTTTCCACCTTTCAAAGCCTTTACTCTAAATGGCGATAACATATTTGTATAACTGCATCTTTCAACGAATTTTGGTGTAAACCTGTAAAACAAATATACATAAATTGCAAAACAATAGCTATTTACCAGGAAACTATGTTTGGCTTCACATAATTTTTTGAAACTTCATTTTCAAACAAGGTACAGGGACACAGTACTAGAAGTGGCTAAAGAATGTCTTGGAACAGTAGTGTGTAAAAGTAGGATGAAGCAAACAGCTTGGTGGAATGATACAGTCAAGGCAGCCTGTAAAAGGAAAAATAAGGCGTATCAAAAATGGCTACATACCAGAACCCAGGTAGACAGAGAAAGTTATGTTGAAGAAAGAAACAAAGCCAAACAGATAATTGCAGCATCCAAGAAGAAATCGTGGGAAGACTTTGGAAACAGGTTGGAGACTATGGGTCAAGCTGCTGGAAAACCATTCTGGAGTGTAATTAGCAGTCTTCGAAAGGGAGGTAAGAAGGAAATGACAAGTATTTTGGACAGGTCAGGAAAACTGCTGGTGAATCCGGTGGATGCCTTGGGCAGATGGAGGGAATATTTTGAAGAATTTCTCAATGTAGGTGAAAATGCGATCAGTAAAGTTTCAGATTTCGAGGTAGAATGGGATAGGATTGATGATGGAAATAGGATCACATTTGAGGAAGTGGAAAAAATGGTCAATAGATTGCAGTGCAATAAAGCGGCTGGGGTGGATGAAATTAAGTCGGAACTCATCAAATACAGTGGAATGTCAGGTCTTAAATGGCTACACAGGATAATTGAAATGGCCTGGGAGTCGGGACAGGTTCCATCAGACTGGACAAAAGCAGTAATCACACCAATCTTTAAACATGGAAACAGAAAAGATTGTAACAACCACAGAGGTATCTCTTTAATCAGCGTTGTGGGTAAAATCTTCTCAGGTATTGTTGAAAGGAAAGTGCGAGTATTAGTTGAGGACCAATTGGATGAAAATCAGTGTGGGTTTAGGCCTCTTAGAGGTTGTCAGGACCAGATCTTTAGCTTACGGCAAATAATGGAGAAGTGTTATGAGTGGAACAGGGAATTGTATCTATGCTTTATAGATCTAGAAAAGGCATATGACCGGGTTCCTAGGAGGAAGTTATTGTCTGTTCTACAAGATAATGGAATAGGAGGCAAACTT
This sequence comes from Schistocerca cancellata, assembly GCF_023864275.1. Lineage (NCBI taxonomy): Eukaryota > Metazoa > Arthropoda > Insecta > Orthoptera > Acrididae > Schistocerca > Schistocerca cancellata. The sequence continues at coordinate 1,038,894,311 of NC_064626.1, forward strand.
TTGCAAGCAATTAAAGGTCTTTACATGGATAGTCAGGCAGCAGTTACAGTTGACGGTAAATTGAGTTCATGGTTCACAGTAGTTTCAGGGATAAGACAAGGCTGCAACCTGTCTCCACTGCTGTTCATATTATTTGTGGATCAAATGTTGAAAACAATAGACTGACTGGGTGAGATTAAGATATGTGAACACAAAATAAGCAGTCTTGCATATGCGGATGACTTAGTTGTGATGACAGATTCGATTGAAAGTTTGCAAAGTAATATTTCAGAGCTAGATCAGAAATGTAAGGACTATGGTATGAAGATTAGCATCTCCAAAACGAAAGTAATGTCAGTGGGAAAGAAATATAAAGGGATTGAGTGGCAAATAGGAGGAACAAAGTTAGAACAGGTGGACGGTTTCAAGTACTTGGGATGCTTATTCTCACAGGATGGCAACATAGTGAAAGAACTGGAAGCGAGGTGTAGCAAAGCTAATGCAGTGAGCGCTCAGCTACGATCTACTCTCTTCTGCAAGAAGGAAGTCAGTACCAAGACTAAGTTATCTGTGCACCATTCAATCTTTCGACCAACTTTGTTGTATGGGAGCGAAAGCTGGGTGGATTCAGGTTACCTTATCAACAAGGTTGAGGTTACGGATATGAAAGTAGCTAGGATGATTGCAGGTACTAGTAGATGGGAACAATGGCAGGAGGGTGTCCACAATGAGGAAATCAAAGAAAAACTGGGAATGAACTCTATAGATGTAGCAGTCAGGGCGAACAGGCTTAGATGGTGGGGTCATGTTACACGCATGGGAGAAGCAAGGTTACCCAAGAGACTCATGGATTCAGCAGTAGAGGGTAGGAGGAGTCAGGGCAGACCGAGGGGAAGGTACCTGGATTCGGTTAAGAATGATTTTCAAGTAATAGGTTTAACATCAGAAGAGGCACCAATGTTTGCACTGAATAGGGGATCATGGAGGAACTGTATAAGGGGGGGCTATGCTCCAGACTGAACGCTGAAAGGCATAATCAGTCTTAAATGATGATGATGATGATGATCATTTTCAAAACTGAATTTTTGGAACAGCGAATAACACTGAAGAATGACAGCTACCTGCTTTGAAGACACTGTTCATAGAAGTTGCTCCTCAGATGAATGAAACTAAAAAGCTGGCCCAGATGGAAAATGTAATTTTCCCGTTGATTTTTCAGCACAACTATGCCTGTGTGTTGTATTTCATATTATTTTATGGGTAATTAGTTAGGAATGAAGTGGTTTCTTAGGACCTCAAAAAATATCGAAATTATTCAGAAGCAACTTAAAATTACTTGGAACCCCTGATCTAATCTGTTTTGTACCCTGTACAGTCGCTAAGCAGTCTAACTCCATTAGAGAATGTCTCCTTTTAGCCTTATTCAATGGCAGTGAACCAAATGCTATTGGCATACCAGCAACTATTTTCCCTTGTGACAGAGTTTATCCCAGTGTGGTTCTATTGACACCTGTAGTCACAATAAACAGGTTCTAGAAATCTGGGTAGCTCAGCATTGGAAGATTTACTAATTTCAATTTTAGTTCTTTAAGTCCACCTTGTTTCTGATCACCCCAACCATATGATACTCCTGTATTCAGCAGTTTATGTAGTGGACTTGCAGTCTTACTGAACTTGGGAATAAACCAATAGTAATATCAAGCTAACCCTAAATTCCCTTTTATCTCCTCGGTGGATTTTGGAACAAGAAAGTTTTTCACCTTCTCCACATAATACGCGTATGCCCCTACACCTTTCGCCATTACTTTGCATCCAAAGAATGTAGTTTCCTGTCCTAAGAATTCACACTTTGAGTGTAATTTTAATCAATGTGCCGGTAACCCATCTATTGTTTCCTACAGCTTTTCACTATGGTCTTTCAATGACACTGCAGAGCAAGTTAGTAGATATAATTTATAGGTTCTGAGTCACACAGTTAAAATATACCAAAATTGTATATAAAAATAGCTAAATTTTCAGTTTTCTAAAGATAAAAATCATTTGCGTGTTTATATGATTTTTGCTCTCGAAAGAATTGAAAATTTAGCTATTCTGTATATAATTTTGATCATTTCAGTGGATGACTCAGAATCTGCAAACTACATCTGCTGTTCCCTACTTTATTTCTAGCTCACTTCATCAAAATTGTAGATAAAGGCAACTAAATTTTAAAATTCTTTATTTCATCATTTGTCTCATAGTCCCCTTTCACGAAAAAATAAATTCAAGTAAATGAGAGAAACGAATTCTTTTACTATGAAACCAGTTTTTAAACATAAATTTGTAATATTTTGAGCATAAAAGAAGATTTTGTAAGAAGACTACTAAGATCTGACTCATTTGAGCAAAAAAATATGAGCCATTGTAGTGTTGAGTGAGAGTAAAAATACCTATTAAATTAATATTCCAATATTTCAAAAAACTGAAAATCACAGTTATTATTAAGAAAGAAAGAAAGTAATATTTTGTCTAGACATAAGTGTCCTTTTATTTCATCATCTGTTTTGTTGCATTTGATGTCATCTCCTGCTGATAAAATAAGCATGGCAGGTCATATTTAACAATCAAAAATGAAGAGCAAGAAAAATGAGGAGCTTTCTGACTTGGAATGTTTGGTAGATTTTTGAAATGTTATAAGAAGATCATGTTTGAGGGAGCTCTTTCTGTAATTTTTATGTAGTCTTGTAGTGCTCGAGACACTGTTCATAAATGGTCTGATTACAATGTCGCTGGAATTGAAATAAAAGATACTCTTCCAAATGAAGGTAGAACTGTTGTAGAGTTTATGGAAATTTGTGTAGCTGTTGATAAATGGGAACCAAAGTACGAGCTGATGCAACACATAGCAAAATACAAAACTTCTAGTATCTTTCTATGAAATACAAACTGTAGATGTTGCTGTATTGAGTGGTAATTACTATTTCGAGTTAGGTATTACAAATTTCTATAACTCAAAGAATCTTATAAGTCTTTGAAAGGTCTCTGTTGGATTCCTTTCATGTTAATTTCTTAAATCTGTTGTCATTTATGGCATAAATTACTCTTCTAAATTTACTGTGGGGTTTCTGACTAACTGGGAGGAAACTGAGTAGTGGAACGTGTTACTTTTACACACAAACAAGAACGATCTGTCACACTACTACACTTTAAAACACAGTTTATATGTAATTCATGTCACACAGTCTCATATGGAACCTACATCCACTTACTTTTATATACTGTATATGATAAGATACTGTCATCCCCCTTCCCTTCTGTGTGAGAGGATGATTGAGCAAATGTATTTCTAGTTGCATGCTTGAGGGTAGCAGACAAGCCTGTCTGCTAGAGAACAGTAGGACCAACGTCGGAACAGGTAGCTACGCTTTCTAAAAGCAAAGAGGTTTCTACCCTTAGTATGGTCCTGTCCGTCTCTTGTCATGTTGGTATAGGAAGCTGCCCCTCTGGCCACTTCCGTTTGTATTTGTGAGCCACCCTCAGAAAGGAACCACGTCAGTCTGTCCATGGCGAGCGTCTGAAGCGGTAAGATCTCCAGCTAAGTGCGTGTCTGCTAAGTCCGTAGGACAATGGATTTCTTAAATTCAGCCTAACTGAAAATTTAATCACCTTTATTTCAGGTTTAGCTCTAAAATATCTAATGTTATCTTAAATTGCAGCGCAGTGTAATTCTCGTGTGAAGTTCAGAATATATTCCGGTAGTTGCTTTGTCACTACTTTGTGAGTAAAGTGGAACCACGTGTTGATCAGTAACTCTAACTAAGATCATCAATCTTAAATGCGAATGTGCGTGAGATTATAACTTCTCATCTTGACAATATTTTTCAATATAGCAACTTTTCTTTATGTTCAACCCACATGGGGTGTACTTTGTGAAACCAGTACCACGTGCTTATACAATTGTTTGACCCATCAGGTTAATAGTAAGACGATAGTAACCAGTTCGAGGTTTTTCTTTTGTAAATTGCTTTTCGTTCTTATTTATTTTAATTATCAAAATTATTGTGGAGTTACACTCTTTGTGTAAACCAAGTTGACCACGTGAAGCATGTAGTGTAATCATCAAAGTAGCCCTCAGCTATTCTTTTCGGGAAGATTTCACAAAGAGTTAGTATGAATTTAGTATACCAGTGTGTGGTAATTACATGACGGACAGGATTGTGCTATGAACGTAATTTCTCTGGGTGAAATTTTAATCGGTTGGTTGTGGTTAATTTCCTCTTGCGTATGTTTCAATGTTCTTCGTGTGTTATTTTATGAATGCAGTGTCGTATGCAGTCTCCCAATCTTGGCTCCATATTTGATGTGTTCTGTAAGATTACAAACTCACATTTTCACAGCCCTAAATAAGGCCCCAGCTTAGTTATGACTCACGTTTAATATGCTGAAATTTCAATGATCAATGTTAAAATAAATTTCCAAATATAAACTGATTTATTTCTTTTTATTTAAATTCTTTTATATATATATATATATATATATATATATATATATATATTTCACCAGTTGTCATATGACTATTAAAAGATTATAATTAATGTTAGTCTGATTGGGAATTTGGTAAGCTAGACGGATACCTGGTGAAACAGTTGTGCAGTAATGCAAGGTTAACTTCCCCAGACAGCTCACAGCTTTTAAACCGCTTTTATTGTCTATCAGTTCCGCTTACACCACAAAATTAAGCAACAACGTTATACATGGCGACGCTGTTCTGTGATTTCGCTAGACTCTGGAATCTCTTAAACGTTAGATTGCGAAAGTTGTACAATCTTAATTTTTACCCTGCAGCGCTCAAACAACTTGTGCGTTGTTTCTGAGCAGACTTTCAAAAGATTCACGGCGTTGTTGAGCGGCGTTGGGTTGTTTGTCTTGTTTTGTTTTCTATATTTGTGTGTTTTATATCTATGCGTTTTTTTTCTCGCTTGTAAATTGCACTGACTTCGATCAAAGATATAAATTTGATGTGTGTGTAAAAAAGTGCGTACTAAGTTAGGTACCATTTGTGTGACTGTCGTAATTTTTGCGGGATACATTTATTCTGATTAGTGTGTTGCATACCAGGCATAATTTGAACTAATGCAGACTCATAACCAAGCTAAAAGTAGGCGGTCCAACAACTTAAGCAACATGGACCATGGGGATAATGTGATTTCGAATATTAACATGCCAGACGGTTCCGAAAATGCAATGGGGAATACTTCAGAGGAAATGCAAACCAGGACGAATGGGCTCATATCAGAGCCAGAAATTAGTTTGCCTCCAACTAACCAAATTGATTTGGCAGAACTCATGAAATAAAGAAAACGCAGAGAAATCTGAAAAATCGATCCGAGAGATAGATGAACAAATGACGCAGATATCTGAAAAATCGATCCGAGAGCTAGACGAACAAATGGCGCAGAAATCTGAAAAATCGATCCGCGAGCTAGGCGAACAAATGCAGAAATCAGAAAAATCATTCCGAGAACAAAAAGAATCATCCGAAAAATCGATCCGCGAGCTAGGCGAACAAATGATGCAGAAATCAGAAAAATCGTTCCGAGAACAAAAAGAATCATCTGAAAAATCGATCCGTGAACGAGGCCAACAAAAAGACGAAAAACCAATCCAGCAGACGAATAAAGTTGACAAGTCGATGCAGGGAGTGTCCGATGATATCTCACAAAGAATAAACAATCTGGCAAGTGAAATAAAAAGTGATATTATGAAAGAATTAGGCCGTAGATTTGAACAAATCGATGATCGTCTGCAAGCCTTAGAACAGGGCAAGCAGAGTCGCGATGCAGAATCGAAAGAGAGCGAAGAACAGCTACTTAGGAATTTCCAAGCACTGAGAGAAGAATGCCAAAGAGAACACCAGCAGGTACTCTCGACGGTCCAGGAGGCGGAAACGCATTGTCCAGCGTCCATTAGCAACACAGTAGCGGACAACAGTCAAGCGATTCACGCTCTCGAACAGCAAGTAGAACAATTGAAGCAGACTGGGGCAGAGGACAACAGACAAATACATGATAAGATTGCGGCATTAGCGGATATCGTAGGCATGATGAAGGTGACGGAAAGCGAGAACAATACTACACCGGTAGCGGTCGCAGAGACCGAAGAAGTGCGTTTGCTTCTTAGATTTCATAAGGGACAGTTCGAAGTGAACAGGCGGCACAAAGCTGTAACAGGCGAATTACAAGAACGCGTGGCACATCTGGAAAACCGCATGGCGTGTGATTCCGAACTCGCCAATTGCACTAAAAATAGCCGTACGGACAGTGCAGAGAGGGACTTCGGCCACGAGGGAGATTTTGACGACAGGGAAGAATGTATTTTGAGGGGCAGACATGAGAAAAATAGAAACATTCAAGGGCCTCGCCGGGAGGAAATGCGGGGATTTGATTTCAAACATTTCCTTACGGTGTGAAAGTTTGAGATATTTCGAAATTCGCAAAAAGGAATACATCCACGAGCATGGCTCGAGCAATTTTAGTTTTGTCTTCCCCCCGACTGGGCAAGTTCACATAAGATAGAATATATGTGTGGCTATTTGGAAGGCGAACCGGCGATTCGCATGAGGTCGGCAGCGCGTCACTGTAACTCCACTCGGGAGTTTCGACAAGCCTTTCTGTCCGCCTATTGGTCGGAAGGGGCACAAGATAGGGTCAAGCATGGCATAATTATGCTGCCAAATTTGAACCAGTCTGGTTTCGGCAGCCCAGCACGCCTATTCGTCCACATGCTGCAGGCAAATCAATTTCTATACGACCCATACGGGCCTGCGGAACTAATTAGGATATGCATCACCAAATTGCCGATGCACTTGCGCCACGTCATTCTTGGGGGACGATGCAAAGAGGACGTGGAAACGTTTAAGACACTTCTCCAAGAGTTGGAATATAATACAGCAGAATGCCCGCCTAATCAGGCACAAAGTTATTACGGGGCACAGCAGTGCGACCGCAGTCGTGGCCGTAGTACTAATCAACGGCGTGACTGGTCGTCGCGACGCGAACGGAACAATAATCGGGACCGGCCGTATAGAAACTGGGGTAACAGTCGCGAACACAGGTGGAACAACGGAAATGATCGAGGACGTGGACAGAATCGTGAACGCAACAGTTACGGCAACCAGAATCGATACTACGGTGAACACGTTGGGAATAGGACTATAGGCGGAGCACATGATGTTGAAATTCGGCCAGCTAACCCTAGACATAATCCAGCAAATGGAAATGAACAGAACCGGCAATGACAAACGATCAGCGCAGAAGGTGCCCAATCAGAACAAATGAGCGACATGGCAAATGAGTAGAAAGGACAGTGAGGAGTAGAGAGGATGGTGAAGAGAAACAATTGATTAGTTTACATTTGTGATAAATGCATTTTGAATAATATGTTGGTAAAAATAATGATAAAGATGTTTCTATGTGAATGATTGAAATGATATTTTTAATTTTTTTTCTTTCCTTGTGCAATTAGGATTGAGGTTGGTTCAAATGTGAAGATAAAAGGTTTCTTTGTGAACGAGTGAAATGCTGTTTATGTTTTTTTTTTGTATAAATTGAAACGAGTCGGTCCTGAGGGAAGCAAGATCTGTGTTGAATTAATGCAAAACTCAGGGGAATATCCGATCTGTGGGTATTATGGGTCTGGCAAACCCAGGTCCCCAGCTGTTAGTAGCCTTGTTTCCGATTTTCTGCTTTCAGTGCTACTATCTATCTATTACTATTCTATATCTGTCAGTATAAATGAGGATCTCTTACTATAGTATCCGTGTTGTATAAATATTTTAAGATAGGAGAACTCTGAGAAAGGAATGAGTAACTTTGGAATCTTGAAAACAGGATGCGATAATACGATTGCTTAACAAATGGCTTCCCAATATACGCTAATATATTATTGATGATATACGTCTTTTTTGTTCTTTATAGCTAACTATGTAAAGTGCTGTCTGTGGATTTCGTCAGTATATTGATTCCCTTCAAGGCGAAAGAAGAATTGTGGTTTGTGTAATTTACATGGTCCTTTATTGTGGTAGTCAAATACGTGCTGTTATTCAACAAATGGAGAATGGAACAGAAATATGGATCCTTTTTGTAGTCTTGACTGATGTTGAGCCAGAGCCTGAAAAATTATTCTGCGTTAATACTTGTCCTAGAAAAGCGACGTTTATGTGTTTTGCTGATGCTGTGAGCATTACAGCATACTGTTTTCGCTGGTGCGGGATGCACTGCAGCCTATATGATTTGTACTGAGGAAATTTCCCTCTTGAAGGTAGATGAAGATTAAATAATTTTGATTATGGGACCGAAGGAAAGCTTGGTTTAAGGTAATAAGGATGAAGCAAAACATTTGTCATTTAAACTACAGGAGGATTTGGATCTTTTGTGTCTGTTGTAAGTTCAATATGTTAAGATGAAACTGTTTTACAGAATAGAGGTGACCACAATTTTGCCATTCATGAGAAATGAATCCAGAATGACCACCACAGGCGAAATAACTGATTTGGAAGCGAAAGGTAACTTAAAGAAGGAAGGAAATGGATAAGAAAATGTATAAAAAATTTTTTTTCCCTTCTCAGAGTCATCTGCGTGATTAGTTCTTGTGATAACGTAATTTTAGATGAAATTGTCTTACTGTTTTATGTATAAACATATGAGTATGATTAATGTATAATTGCGAGTCTCTTATCAGGTGTGTGAACTGGTATAAATGTTTTGATGTGCAAATAACCATTGTTCTTTCTACTATGTATGTTTAAGGAACGTTTCTCCATGTTTATCATGTGACAAGACGTATGCCGTGAGCGTCAAGAAGAGGACGAATTAGAACAATGTAAGTGGTATAAACGCGGTGTTGAAGTAGCATTGAAGTAGCTTGTTGGTTTAACTAGTAGTGGATAGATGTAGAATTTTGAGTAATACATGTTTATGGGTAGTTAGTTTGTAGTATAAGCAACAGGTGTGCATGTGTGTGTGTGTGTGTAAATAACATGTGAACCCTATGCTGTCCTGTCCTATACTTCCTCAAGGCATAATCCTATTCATTTTAGTGAATTAATAAGTAGCATTTGATTTTTTAACACGCAAATGAACCACATTAGTGATGTGGATTTAGATATTATATTGTCAGTTGATTTAAATTTAATTTTTATACTGTTGAGCCATTTCACTTTTATTTTTTTATATTGTCAAGTTGTAGGGAAGCAGCCTACTCACGCTGTAGTAAATTCACATCAGTTTCCATTGTGTGCCAGCCAGTCTGCTATAACTAGCTCTGACGTCATAAATGTTGCGCAATACCTTAAAAATCAAGCAAATGACCTAAAACTTTTCTAGCATGTCAGGAATAATACTAAATTAATATGTGTTAAATATCAATTCGATAACTTCAGCCATTTTCGAAATTTGGACGTTTTTCTAAAAAAAATCATTGGCGCAACAGAAAAGAGCTGAGACTTCAAAATTTATATTTAGATTCATCTTTCATAATGATTTAATAAAAACAGTACTTTGGAATTCACAGATTAAGACTTTAGTGGAAATTCATGATTTTCTGGTTTTCATCTCAAAACTGAAGGAAGCAAGATAGAGTAAGTAGGCTAATAAATAAGGTTAGGATGTTTATATTTAAATAGGTTGGAGGTCCGCTATGACTGTGAAGATGTGAAAAGTTTCTTTTGAATACCTATAAAATTATAGCGATAGCGGATCTCAAAAGGGCCAGTTCAGAGCTCATCTACTGCGTGCAGTGTAATTTAATTAATTCTCTCGCCCAAAATATTTAACTTAGCCACGTCAAAATTTTATTATCAATACTTACCTGCATGCTGAATGCACGTTTAAATTAAGAGCTTCATCGGCCATCAGCAAAAGAAGCTATAAATTATTATGTAACTTGAAGTGGTGCGTTACTAGCCCAGCGGCTAGTCGGGAGAGCCGATTTGAGCAGGCGTTCCCTTAGCCGTCCGCACCGTGGCTATATATATAAGAACGCTGCGCGAGGAAGGAAGGCCCCAGTTCTCTCCAGACGCTGAATAGCACGTCAGCTGTGTCGGGAGTCGCGCCGCTTCGGTATCACTGCTACAAACAGCCTCGGGTGCCGTATTAAGTTACTAGAGATACGCGGAACCATGAAATTATTTCAAGTGAAGGGTTAATTCTTTGATGATTTTCATTATCTAGCTTCAGTTTGCGTATTGTCGTATTTTCACGTGCCGTCGCGGGACAGACATTCTACCAATTATTTAGCGTGGCGTTTGATGAAATATTCTCATCAAATTTTGGCGAGCATTCTTTTTAACATTTAATTCGGACATTTATAGTTGCATCAGCGCATTAGACTCTGAACTGCTCTGTTAGTTAGGTTGTAGGGATACTTGTGTTTTTATCAGTGAATTTCAGAATATACTCAACTATTTTGGAAAATCTTTTTTGATTAGAAATCTCGGACAATCTCCTAATTCCTCAGAGCTATAAACTGCAGCTATAATGGTATTCTCAGATGAAGTGGGCACTAGGAACTCTAATTACAGGCTCCACGTTTTGTTAAATCACTTTCTGGTGCTAAAAAGTAAATAGAGAGCCAGTGTTGAGAACGGCGAAAGACAGCATTAACAACATTCTAAAAGCATGAAACTGATTCAACATTCAAACATTTATACAGCAAAATTTAATTTTCACAAGTCAACCGCCGCCCCACTAAGTCATTTAACTTTTATTTTTTATATTGTCGATTCATGTAATTTTTTATTTAAAAAAAATAATAAGTCTCACTTTTGTTCTTAAAAAATTGTGAAAGACAATACTAAGCGGTATTATGTATGACATTTTGTAATCACATAACTATGATGAACACTTTCTGTGAATGCAGTTGAGAACGTGAAAGCGAACCGGCTAAACTCTTACGAGACAGCGGGAGAAGCGAGGAGGAGGGCTAGTTGTAAACTAGCGGGTTTCCCAGCAGGACACGCTGTCAACCGGGCCACTTCGGGAGCGCGGTCGACAACAAAAGAAGGGCACGCGACAAACACTTTCCCTTGCACCTGGAGCTAATGGGCGGCCGCCCCAGTCGTGGAGGCGGTGACCTGAGATGTGGGAGCGGTCCACCGCGCGGAAATCCATCTGCTGGCAACGCACCACATGCACGCGACCGTGGCGAGACAGGCGCTGTGAAACGACAGAAGACAGGGGATAAAGGGGCGTGGAGCCTTTTGACAGGTACTGTCCAGAGAAAATGGCAGACTTCAACGACGCCTATCAACATTTCCTGACGGATGCCCACTGTCAAGCGACAGTAAATCTTAGTTCGATGTTCTTTGTTTGCCAAGGGTGGCACAAGGAAGAGCCATTAAGTGTCATCCTTGCCCAGGAATATCAATCTGGCGTGTCAAACGAGGATACCGCACGAATTTGACAACACAAACATGGAACCAAATCGAGATGTACGTGACACGGGCCACCGAGAGAAACTTCATGAGAGGACAGAGACGCTGGGATTGCACGCAACAGATGGACAAAAATCCCTACTGACAGCTGCGGCGACGAACCCCCCCCCCCTTCCCCTTACATTGTGCCTCGGAACAGTGGAATTACTGAGTGTGTCAGTGAACAGTGATTATACGGTTCTTAGTTCATGCATATACGTGTGTTTCTGTCAGAGAAACTTTGACTCGTGTGTTTTGCAGGTGTTCGATTTATTGGTGTTTGTTAGACTGACTCTTGTATTTTGCAGGTGTTCTATTTATTGTTTTTTTTTAGACTTTGACTTGTATTTTGCAGATGTTTTATTTATTGGTGTTTTTTTTAAAGATGTTGACTATTGTAATGTTTTATTGATCAATGTTTGTTCTTGTGTGATGTGTTAGATTTGTGATATTTTGTTTCGTAAATTCATTCAAGTGGCATTGCTTCGTTTATCAGTCAGATAGCTATTCATTCTCATTGAACTGTGATCGATTAGCCTTTGCATGGGGCATATTTATTGTGAGTAACCCCTTAAGGGTAACAATCACATAATTATTATAGTTTCAGTATAATGACACAGTGCTCATTGTTTGCTAACTAATTGAAATATAGTATAGCGATTAAATTAGTGCCACATAGTTATTTTAATTCTACAAATTATTAGTTTTATAATATATAGAATTTTTTTGCGATAACCACTTTGTAAAACATGTTTTTTCTCTTATCTTTTTTTTTGCTTTTGCGGATTGTGCATTGTAATGTTCTGCTTTATAATACTGATGTTATTTTCATGTTTTTTAAATTGCTGTGGCACCTTTGCTATTTTCATAAATTTTACTTGTTAATAAACAGTCATAAATTTTCCTGTGACCAGGTGGCTCTTGCAATGAGCAAATACTGGTGAACTCCATAAGGGTAACAACCAGAAATTGTTTTCATGTTAATGACACAGGAACCATTGTTTTACTTGCTGGCCGAATTAGGTCTACACTATCTTTTAAATAGGTGTCACAGATTTTTTTTCTCTTAGAAATTGGTAGATTCTATAGATGTGTTGAAATTATTGTGTTTTAGCAAGTAGCTGGTGATCTTTTGCCTTTTCTTTACATTTTTGGTTTAAGTTGGGTGTGAGAAGCCTGCTTGGGAATGTCCTAGCATGGCCAGAAAATTCCCTGCACAGTCTTTTCTCGGAGCGTTGGGGTTATGAAAGGTCTCTTTTGGATTCCTTTCATGTTAATTTCTTAAATCTGTTGCCATTTATGGCATAAATTCCTCTTCTAAATTTACTGTGGCGTTTCTGACTGACTGGGAGGAGACTGAGTAGTGGAACGTGTTACTTTTACACACAAACAAGAACGATCTGTCACACTACTACACTTTAAAACACAGTTTATATGTAATTCATGTCACACAGTCTCATACAGAGCCTACATCCGCTTTCTTTTATATACTGTATATGATAAGATACTGTCATCCCCCTTCCCTTCTGTGTGAGAGGATGAATGAGCAAATGTATTTCTAGTTGCATGCTTGAGGGTAGCAGACAAGCCTGTCTGCTAGAGAACAGTAGGACCAACGTCGGAACAGGTAGCTACGCTTTCTAAAAGCAAAGAGGTTTCTACCCTTAGTATGGTCCTGTCCGTCTCTTGTCATGTTGGTATAGTAAGCTGCCCCTCTGGCCACTTCTGTTTATATTTGTGAGCCACCCTCAGAAAGGGACCGCGTCAGTCTGTCCGTGGCGAGTGTCTGAAGCGGTAAGATCTCCGGCTAAGCGCGTGTCTGCTAAGTCCGTAGGACAATGGATTTCTTAAGTTCAGCCTAACTGAAAATTTAATCACCTTTATTTCAGGTTTAGCTCTAAAATATCTAATGTTATCTTAAATTGCAGCGCAGTGTAATTCTCGTGTGAAGTTCAGAATATATTCCGGTAGTTGCTTTGTCACTACTTTGTGAGTAAAGTGGAACCACGTGTTGATCAGTAACTCTAACTAAGTTCATCAATCTTAAATGCGAATGTGTGTGAGATTATAACGTCTCGTCTTGACAATATTTATCAATATAGCAACTTTTCTTTATGTTCAACCCAAGTGGGGTGTACTTTGTGAAACCAGTACCACGTGCTTATACAATTGTTTGACCCATCAGGTTAATAGTAAGACGATAGTAACCAGTTTGAGGTTTTTCTTTTGTAAATTGCTTTTGGATCTAATTTATTTTAATTATCAAAATTATTGTGGAGTTACACTCTTTGTGTAAACCAAGTTGACCACGTGAAGCATGTGGTGTAATCATCAAAGTAGCCCTCAGCTATTCTTTTCGGGAAGATTTCACAGAGAGTTAGTATGAATTTAGTATACCAATGTGTGGTAATTTGATGACGGACAGGATTGTGCTAAGAACGTAACTTCTTTGGATGAAAATTTAATCGGTTATTTGTGGTTAATTTCCTCTTGCGTATGTTTCAATGTTCTTCGTGTGTTGTTTTATGAATGCAGTGTTGTATGCAGTCTCCCAATCTTGGCTCCATATTTGATGTGTTCCGTAAGAGTACAAACTCACATTTTCACAGTCCTAAATAAGGCACTAGCTTAGTTATGACTCACGTTTAATATACTGAAATTTCAATGATCAATGTTAAAATAAATTTCCAAATATAAACTGATTTATTTCTTTTTATTAAAATTCTCATATATATATATATATATATATATATATATATATATATATATATATATATATATACGGTTGTCGTATGACTATTAAAAGATTATAATTAATGTTAGTCTGGTTGGGAATTTGGTAAGCTAGACAGGATACCTGGTGAACCAGTTGCGCAATAATGCAAGGTTAACTTCCCCAGACAGCTCACAGCTTTTAAACCACTTTTATTGTCTATCAGTTCTGCTTACACCACAAAATTAAGCAACAACGTTATATCTTGCTTCATATTCACTACATTTTGGATAAATCACAAAAATAATCAGCAGCTAGATTTGTCATTTTTTGATCATGTTGTGCTATGCCCACCGTATCTTCAGAATGTAAGAAATGAAGTGTATCCACAAGAAATATGGAACTTACATTTTCCAAACGATTATTTCATGGATGAAGAATCTTTCCTAGATTTTAAATGAGCTATGCAATTGAAAGGCAGTGTTGATATAAATCCATGTAATTTCATAACGAATTTTCCAATTTATGTCATTAATATGATTCCCAGAATGTGCTGCTCGAGAAACAACGATGAAATTTTAACAACTTTTAATGATAAAATATATGTTGAGTAATCTGATCCATCAGCCTGAACAACCTTGAGGCTCATGTACAAGTGGAGATGATTAAGTTGAAGCCATGCATCTCCAATGTAGATATTAATTTCACTATCCTTGTCAGGAACATTAAGGCTACATTTACTTTTCTCATTTGCAGGGAATAAGTAAAACTGGTAGCATTCAATATTATTCATTTAATAAGGACGAAATTTTATTGAGCCATTTATGAAACAACTGTCATTCTAGCACCATCAAGGTCAACTAAATTATCATTTTCATCTGTTATAGTTATTTCTAAGTCCTGCATTTTACTGTGAACTGGAATATGAATGGGACATTTGGTTCATGAATTAGTGCTCCACCAAATTAACTTCACACTTAAATGAAGCTGTAATATTATTTTCTCAATAAAAATTATCAGTATGCTCTACAAACATTCCATCAGTTAGACTTATGTAGACCTATTTGAATGAAATAATTTTAGGAACATTGTTCGCACAGTTTGGCCTCTAAATACAAGCACCTTTCAAGAACTATAATTTACATCCACAATTTAACATAAATTTCAATAATAATGCTATTTTAAGTTTCATCTTCCTCAATGAGAATATTTGAATTCATTAAATGGCTTTTGTAAAGTTTTCAATGTGAAATTTAGAGTTATAAATGTTGTATACAAACCAACTAGTGGAACACTGCAATAGTTGTATAGCTAGCTACAGAGAACAGATAACTTGTTACTCAATTGAAATAGGTGACTCATTTGCTACTAATAAAAATATTATTAAACAAATGATAACTGACTGTT
Organism: Schistocerca cancellata; assembly: GCF_023864275.1. Lineage (NCBI taxonomy): Eukaryota > Metazoa > Arthropoda > Insecta > Orthoptera > Acrididae > Schistocerca > Schistocerca cancellata. Next base: position 1,038,909,859 of record NC_064626.1, read on the forward strand.
AAACAAAATTAAGAATTTCACAGACGAATCAGAAAATAACGATGAAAAGCTCTTGCCTAATTCTATGTGATGTGCTATAACAGGGTCAAGTGGACGAATTACGTAAGTGATTGGCAATTACATCCTAGCTTCAGGCTGGTTGAATTAGAAGAAAATCAATAGTCTGCATTTTTACTCTGAAAGCTTAGATCAGGCACAATGTCAAGAATTTATAAAAATGTATAAACAAGTCGAAGATAAAAATGGTGAAAAGATTACTACTTTTATAAAGATAATGAAGAAATCATACCATTATATGGATGTAAAGTAATTCACTTGTAGTATTCGATTATTTCATTCTCGAAAATAGGGTATGGTTAGGTAATATTTTACTAGAGGCAGACATTAAGAAATTGGTAGGTTTTATATAGTTCAGACATATGAAAAAATATCAAAAGAATTTATGAGAGATAATCTAATTTTTTAAAATGTAAGTTAGAAAAGATAACACAAATTACTATGTGTTTGTTGATGGTGATTTAAAGTGTAGTGATTTTAAAGAATATTGTAGTAAATGCCAGAATGAGAATCAGTTTGGATTTTTTAAAACAGATGTGATTAGGAATCCCAATAAAGGTATATATACAAATATCATATTGGAGTCTTTTTTACATTTGTTAATTTTTTTGTCTATAGTAAGTGTCTGCAAAATATGATCGTCCAAAAGGACTTCGTACACAGAATGCATACATTCTGGAAGTTGTCAAAAAAGCTAAATTAGACAGAAAAACAATTGAACAATTGAAAAAAAGTTCCATATCCATTGAAGGCATACCTATGTCCGCATTACGAATGGTTTGATGATAACCCTGCTATGTACAATTATACACTCAGTGAATGAGAATACACGTTGAAATAACAAACATGAGAAATTAAAACAATATGAAAGTCCACAGTTTGATCACACATCATGTGAATCAGAAATAAAGAGTGCACTGATTAATTATGAAGAACAGAAAAACTTAAAAATAGAAACTGATGTTATAAATATAAACATAAGTGAAAGAATGTTGAAGTATATTAAGCACAGGGAAGATGAAGTTTCTGAAATACAACCAGTTGGTACATTTAATTTTGTTCATTGTTTGCCAGTTGATTCTCTGGAGATAAATTTGAAATTGGTGAAACAGAATATAAAAGTATTGATGGATTGTTGAAACTTTTAAATAAAAAACTGATTACTAAAGACAATGTAAACAGTAAGTTTGATGCTGCTGAATTATCAAATTATGTGAATATATTGTACCATTCAGGAGTATTATATTTTGATAATAATCCAAATAAAATAAAACCAGTGGAATATGTCTGAATGAATTATATGCATGAATTAATCATTAGTTTGGCAGTAATTTATGGAGAAGAATTATATAGAAATAAAAATTACCATAGTGAAAAAGTAGGAATGACACAAATATTAGAAACAAATTTAGAGATTTCATGGTCAGTAATCCAAAAGGAATTTGGTATCTCAGAAGATTTTTGACTAACTTACCATTAAGTCCCATAGTGCTCAGAGCCATTTGACTAACTTGCCACACGCATTTTGGAAAAGGATTAGTTAACACATTAACTAATGAATTACCTTTTGAAATGCATCTGCCAGCCTAGAGATTGTGTGATCCAGGGACCAAACTAGAGGAAAGGTTGACTAGAGAAGTTCAACGAATTAATCCCTTAGGTGATGCTTGTCAACAACATTACATCACCTATAGAAATGAGGAAAATTTGGAAAAAAAGCTTGAAGCAGATGAAGAACTTTGGTTAGCAGCAAAACAAAGAATCAATGCTTCTCATGCTTCACTAGAATTTTTATCTTATAAATCAATAACTTCACCATTAATTACAAACTGCTACCCAATGGCAAAACTAGAGCTAAGGCAATTAAAATAAAATAAAATAAAGAACAGTTAGATAGTATTGATAATTTTTTTAGTAATGCACAAAAAAGAGGGGGGATAAAAAAAGGTGGAAATGTACTCATAATGCAAGGCATACCTCTTACAAAAAAACTGTTGAATACATAATACAAAGGAAGTAAGGCTCAGGGCTAACAAAACGTGAAGAAAGAATTATTCCAATTTTACTGGCAGCATTAGGACAATTGGTTCATCAGCAAGTGAACCAGCGCCTATTGCAAAATCAGTTCATGACAAACAAATGAAAGATACAGGACTAAGATGACATAATTTAGCAGTGGATAACAAATAAAGTGGATGGGGTGTTCGAGTAAAGAAAACTAGGCAAAATAATTGATGTGTACCATAATGCATTAAGTAATTTTGATATAGAAAAAATTAGTTAACAATGAAAAATCATTCATTTTATAGGTTTTTTAAAAACTTATGAAATACCCATCATTCCGAAGATGATTGAATGTGGTATAGTCAATTTAGATATTTCTGATAATGTAGCTACTTACTGATATTTATTTTTTATTTTTTATTTATTATTCATTTTTATTTTTATCTTATTAATCATTTTTTATTTTTTATATTATTTGTTTTTTCCAGTCTTCATCTATACCACAATTTCTTGCACAGTGACTATTGGATCAAACTCTATAGGTTGTTGAGTTCATATATCAGAATATATTGTGCTTCTATAGAAAGTTATCAAGTTAGCATATTTGTTCATATTTTCAAGGAAACATTTGATATAGTATGATATATCATTAAAGTACATTTGACACATTTCTTTATTTTTTTCCATGTAGACCTAAATATTTTTCTACTATGCTTTCTACAAGCTTATAATAACAACATTCTTGAAAGAATACATACAACAATTTGTCAATATAAGGTCTAGCACTGTTGTATGTAGAGAATTTACCTTGTAAGTGTAATGTTGACTGAACATGACAACTCTGTAATAATTGTTCTTGACAGACTGCTTAGATGTGAGAATGTAAATAATCTGTTCTTTCTTGATCTCCACATCATCATATACAACATTTCTGGTGGTATGTATTCCTTATCTTTCCATTTTAATTGCTGAAGTTGTGATTTTTGTTCTTCTTATGTTTTTTGTTTGTTTTCAAATTCTATAGTTTGTTGTTTAATAGTTTTTGGAAACTAGCTTACTTTTTATTCTTTTGTGCAGTTAAGGTAATCATGAAATATTTCTTTAGCTCTGATATAATAATCTTTGATTTCATTAGGAATTTTTATTTGTAACCTCATTACTAGTTTCTTGAAATTTATGTTTTTGAACTAAATTATTAGAAGCAGAAGGTTTTGCTTCATTTTGAATGTATTCATATTCAGAAGTAACAGGATTATCATATTTCATTTCAGTATATTCTAAACTGTGATCACTTAAAGAGTTTCATATGTGTCTCCTAATTTCTTTAATTCTTGCAGGGTTTAACTTTGTGAATCCTGAAATATCATGATGAATAAAATATCATTTGTGATCAACATGTTCTCTGTCTCAATTAATGGAATCTAAATTTCTCTGATCCATGTACCTAAATTAAGATGGTAGTTATTATCTTTAGTAAATTCAAATATCATGCACCACAGGGTTACAACGAATGTAAGAGCAGTGAACGTCTTAATAACTTTAAAATACCTTTAAAAGGCATCAGCCAGGATAAGAGTGGTTAAATTTGCTTTTCCATGGTTAAATTTTTTGAGTTACGCTTTTGTCAAATAAATAGATAAAAATTTTACCATGTATCACTGTTGTTGTTGTTGTTGTGGTCTTCAGTCCTGAGACTGGTTTGATGCAGCTCTCCATGCTACTCTATCCTGTGCAAGCTTCTTCATCTCCCAGTATCTACTGCAACCTACATCCTTCTGTATCTGCTTAGTGTATTCATCTCTCGGTCTCCCTCTACGATTTTTACCCTCCACACTGCCCTCCAATGCTAAATTTGTGATCCCTTGATGCCTCAAAACATGTCCTACCAACCGATCCCTTCTTCTAGTCAAGTTGTGCCACAAACTTCTCTTCTCCCCAATCCTATTCAATACCTCCTCATTAGTTACGTGATCTACCCACCTTATCTTCAGCATTCTTCTGTAGCACCACATTTCGAAAGCTTCTATTCTCTTCTTGTCCAATTCTGTTATGAAGTTTAAATTTTTCAGCAAGAGGATATTTCCCCTCTGCAGTTCCATATAAAAAATCAAAATTATTGTCAGTAACCATATATTTTTCTGTAGAAAAGTCTTATAATGTTTTTATAGCGACGAAAAACTATATTTTCAAAAGAGTTTAAGTTTTTAGCATCATGAATAAACCATAATCTCTCTTATTTTGTTTCAGATTTCCAGCAGGAGGTGTCTGGATGTTCTTCTTCTGGAAATCTTTCCATAAATAAAGTATAAAGTACAAAATATCGAAAGTAATCAATATATTTTTCTGTTCAAATATGTGGATACTGTTCCTTCTGAATGAATTCATCAAAACAAATAGTTCTTCACTTTCTTGTTAAAAAATAAATCTTAAGACTGGTGAACCTATAAGCTCTAAAAATTAGTGAATTTAATGCGAGAGCAAAAGAATTTTCTAAACAATGACTTACTGATTTAATCATCAACAACAGCAACAATAATGAGATTAATCGTAGTGTAAAATCTACAGCAAAAGAAATAAGGATATTCTTGACTAAAAAAGAACAGTATACTGGATGGACTGAATACGATTCAAGAAATATGTGTTTTGAAGACTGATGTATATTGCTTTAAAAAACTGAAGTATATAAAAATAAAGTTGTTGGTTTTATTAAAAAGAATCTTCATCTATGTGATGAACCTGATTGGAATTTTATATCAGGACTTCATACACTGTCTGAAGATTTAATGAGAGAAATTAAAAACAAAATAAACTGGTCTATCATAACAACTAATGAAAATTCATCTCTAGATTTTATAAGAAATTTTCATGACAAAATGAATTGGAATATGATATTGCATTGAAAGTGCAAATTTCATAAGAAAATTCCCAAATGAGAGTAATAGGGATGTGGTATCTCAATGACACTTAAATAAAAATTACATAAGAGAGTTTCAAGACATCAGACTGTGAATATATACCAAAGAATCGAAAATTATCTGAACTTTTTGGGAGAGAATTTGAGGATATGGTAAACTGAAAAAAAATATCATTTTATCAAAAACTATCTGAGTAATTATTAGAGAATTTCAAGACTAATTAGGCTGTGAAGATATTTCAAGTGAACAACACTTATCAGAAGATTTTATGAGAGGATGTCAAGATAGAATGAATTGAAAAAATAATTTAGTGACGCAAGAATTATCTGAAACTTTTATGAGAGAGTTTCAAGGAAATTGAATAGGGAGGATATATTAAGTGATCAAGGATTGTCTAAAGATTTTATAATAGAATTTGAAGATGAAGTTGATTGGTATAAGATTTTGGATTCTCAAAATTTATCTGGATCTTTCAAACAAAGGTTAATGGCAACAAATTATGAAATAATGGGACAGCCTGAAGGCAAAGACTGCTCTATATACTTAACTGATCAAAACTGTCGCCGGCCGGTGTGGCCATGCGGTTCTAAGCGCGTCAGTTTGGAACCGCGTGACCGCTACGGTCGCAGGTTCGAATCCTGCCTCGGGCATGGATGTGTGTGATGTCCTTAGGTTAGTTAGGTTTAAGTAGTTCTAAGTTGTAGGGGACTGATGACCTCAGTAGTTAAGTCCCATAGTGCTCAGAGCCATTTTTCAAAACTGTCAATTTGTGAAAAGTAATTGTAATCAGGTGTTTCATAAGGAATTTATTGATAAATTGTTAACAGATCGTTCTTCTTGTTCAATGTGTTGCGACATTATTAAACATCTTATATTAACTCAATCCTAATTACATCATTAATCAGTTGTTCCTTTGTGTAGCTGAGTGAAATATTGAAATGGTTATGAGAACAGACGACATTCAAATTTTTGGTGATTCTTTGGGATAAATTTATTGAACTGGGAGTGAAACCAAGTCTCAATACTTCTTCACAGTTTCACTGCTTATCTTTAAATGTATATAACTGTGTTTGTAAATTTTGTTTTGTATTTTAATGACTAGTGTTTGGATCCATACATACTTAAAACACACGAATAAGAAGCAAAACTCCTCGAAATCTGCAGTGAAAATATGCTCTTACTTCCAGTGTGTGCCTTTAAATATGCAGATAAAATTCTTTCATTATTCAAGTCTCTTAAATAAATTCTTTAAAATATGCATCTTACTTATGAAAATTAATGAATAACAATAAAATATTTTTAATAATGGCTATAATTCAATGAATAAAATGAAGTATAACATAGGTACTTACACGATAAGTTTGGTAAATTCTAAAAATTAGAGTTCGTTTGAACTACCAACATTTTTCATATTCTCTAGATGAACATTTTTCCTTTCGCCACACATCACTTGACACTACTGGTAAAGATTTAAGGGCAGTGACATTAGATGACGTGAAATCATCTAGATTCTTGGAGTGTTTCTCTTCTTCCAGTAACTGAGCGAACTTCCGATTCGTAGGTCAACCACGGTTTCTATGGAGATCCGACCAGGACAATTCTTGCTTTGTGTCCTGAGTCTGTCGAGAGCCACTGCCTTCGTAACTTCCATGTTACGAGTCTCTGGTTTCTCAATCAGGTCTCGAAGGCCACCAAAGTGTGCTCGGCTGAAAAATAGTCTGTATAACAGACTGGAATTCTTCAAGGCGTCCTTTGCTTTTGGTATGGCTAAATTTTCGCCATCTTCAAAACCCTTTAGGACCTGGAACAAGAAATTAGTAATCTAGTGAATATCGGTTTCAGGCTGAAAACTGCTGTACAGAGAAATAAGCTTATTACTGGAATTCTATGTTGTGTTCGTTTTGTTTGCTTGTTTAATTTATCCAGAACTACATACACATCGATACCTCTTCAACTTCTCTGTGGTTGTCTGCATTATAGTTTGCAGCTGAAGTCCACATTCCCCACCTCGTCAAGACTTGTTCTGGTGGCAGAGGACAGTCAGGGTGAGCAGTCTAGAAAGCTCTCACTCCACCTGGCACCTTGATGAAAAACTTCTTTGACGAAGATGTAAGGCTGCTGATCTCTGGCAGTATGGCTCTGACCTCTTCAGCGTCTCGATGGATGCCATGAGCCAGACACGTGAGTTGAATAATTTTAGGGTAACACCCAGAGACACACTGTGGCCTTCATCATATATGCTGCACTAACTGTCACAATGGCCAAAACCTTGTTCTCCCTACGTTTCTGATCTTGACTTCTCCACAGCAGGCCTGCAAGAAAATCAAAATATTTTGCAAATTTTACACATTTTTTATTATTTTGTTACTGGCTCAGGACATAATGTGAAAACTAATTACTGGCTTGGGATATGATGCAGAAAACAGCACTCTTATATTATCTGTAATTTATTTTAAAGTAATCAATATTGGCGAAACTTATCCAGTGCTTCCTGCACTGTGCATGCAATAGCGGCATGTGTCGTTCATTCCACTTCTTTGCGCAGTATGACGTGTCCTCATCCAGCGTCAACAGCAGAGAGTTTTCCAACTATGATGTGCACCATATACCGACCGCCAGAATCAGTGGTTTCGTTAACGGATAGCCAGACTGGAGAATTGCCAATGTCTTTCCTAATATTCTCCAATCTCTGTAATAGAAATACTAAATTACAAAAATATACATAAACATGTGGGCACTACATAGGAGATCCATTTTAGCACCTATCTATATTTTGACTATTTTCTTATGTATATACATTCATCAAAATAACAGTCATTTAATTCACAGAAAAAATTATATTCTTTAAAAACAAATTTACTTTCTGTTTTACAATGAATGTATCGAGACAGACTGTCTCCTTCTCAAGTCCATTTTTCATTTGTCTTTTCCTTTCTTGAAAACATTCACTCACTTTAAATTTAGGTTTTTTTATATTCAAGTAACAATATACATTTTACAAAAATAAACATTCAAATATATTTTAAATTTATTTTTCTAGCTTTTTAAATTAAATGACTATTATTTTGTCCCACGTATATACCAAATTATGTCCATTGACTTTCACATATCTACATTCATAAAAACGACCAAAAAACCTTACCTGTTCATACAATGGGTCCACATAGTTCTTTCTGAGTATTGACTCATGGGAATATCTTTTCCTGTGTATTTTTTCAAGAAAGTCCTTAATCCTTCATTCTCCAGGTTGTCCAAGGGGATGTTTGCTTTTATTAAAGCCTCACAAGGCAATGTATGCTGTGACGGTTTTAACTGTGGCTTGGTGACATTGTTCAGGTGCTGAGATCCCTTTTTATACTGAACCAGGTAAAATATTTTCTCAAACCTGACCTAAAGCGTTGGAGAAGTGAATAAATATCAATAAGTACGTACAATTGTACAAATATGTAAGAGAACAGTGTGTACCTGCGATGGGCACTCAAAAAGTGAATTAAGACTACAAATAAGTTTCTAAAAATTGGAACTACGATCCCCTCACAACATTTAACATTTTTTTGTAATTTACAAGAACGCTGAATGTAATTCCTAAAGGTTTATTTTGTTCCTTCCTATTTGTAGACAGAAAACATGCACACAAACTTACAAATGAACTAAATAATTGTTTTAATTTCTTGGAAAAATTATCTAAAAAGAAAAAAAAACAAATTTAATCACGTCTTTTTCACACAGTTGTCAGAATATTATTTTTCCATCAGTTGTGAAAGCATTATTGCCCCCGATCCATTTCCATAAATTATTGCTTTTTGGGCTGGTAATATTTGTAATTTGGAGAAGGTAGCAAAGAGTTGGTGTGAACGGCATGGAAACACATGTAAGGATGATTCATATTCCGAAATGCCAACAACAATTAGTAGGGCATTGTTGGCCCACTGCAGAGATCAGGTGAGTGACCTGAACATACATTAACTGCAGACAACAAATACCGAAGTATGTACCTACTCCAGTAATCCATCTTGCAACAATGAACCCTCACAAGTCTTTAACATCCTTATGCAAAAGGCTAATTAAGTGGGAAAACAAGGCTATGCCCATCCATAAGCTACCCACATTTACCTGAAAGGCTTTTATTCTGATGTCTCGTCCATTATTATCTCATTTTGGAAAATTATTGGCCTAATATTCTGGGAGTATCTTGGGATGTCAGGGAACTAAATAAACCTTAATATGACCTCTAAACGTCAAAAATATACATCTTTATGGCCATTTCCCATAATTTTGATAATAATATTCGCTACCACCAAAAATATGCAAATATATACATTTTAAATTTCAATTTAAAGTGGCCCAGTACCTTCAGAATATTATAGTTCATAAAGATACAACACCAGATACCGTAAAAATGATATGCAAAATACGAACTCTACTAATGACATAATAATTACATTCACAGTTTTGATCATGTTGTCTTAAAAGAACAAAAGTTGGTCTCAAATAAGGCTTTTCAGTTTGTTGTATTGTATGTAGTAATAATCTACCTATTTCTCTGTTTTGTTCTCATTATTCCTTAACTGTTCTCTACTAATCCATTTAAATTTTGTATGTAATCTTATTGAGTTTTATTTAAATTTTCAAAGTGAGTTATTTGAGCTTGATACATTTGTTTTACTTCATTTTTAATCTGATATTTTCCATTATTTCAGACTGAAGGCCAGTCTTCACTAGTAACCAATTCTTTAAGTGATATAGCTTCCTCTTTTTGTGATTTAAAAATTAAAGAACATAGACCAAATTCATTGATAAATATAATGTGAAGTTGTGAATTTTGAGGGCTGCCTGAGTCAAAGATCCATTTAAGATCAGACAATTATTCCTATCATAATCATCTACATGTTTTTCTACACCATTTGGAGGTTGCCCATATTCTAAAATTTCAGCAACATCCTTATCCTTAAACCAAGGATTATACTTTTTATCAGTTATCACAAATGGTTGCTTACCACTGTATATAAGGTTGTTCTTGATGAGAGACTCCATTTAATAGAAAACTTTTTTATACATTCATCACATCTTATAATGTTATAAATGTATATAAATGAATCTACTTCTACTGTTCTTTGTGAAAATAGTAACATCAGATGAGAAGAGCGAAATAATAAAATACTTGCATGTTTTTGGTTATTTGGATATTCCATCACAAACTGAAGCAGCTTAAGTGAGTGATGCTGTATTCTAAGAGAAATTGATGTTATTTCAGTTATACATACTTTTGAGATAAACAGTGAGTTAAGTGTACAGACTTTAAATTTAATGAAGAGCCCTACTCGTGGTGTACAAGGTACATTTGGAAGCTATGAAACACTATGTATAAATGGAGTAAAAGCATATAACATATTATTGTAATGGGGCAAAAAATACAGTATTTGAAGTAACAGAGGTAGCATATTATTTCTGGCAAAAATGTATTGATACTCAGTCTGCCTATGGTGTTAATAATCCTGGCATTTTAATTTCAAGGAAAAGCTGAATACAGGCAGATGAAACATCAGGTCACCGATGTTCAAAGGATCTAGATGAAGAGGGTAATGAGTCAGGTCATACATTTTTTTTGCAGATATAAATAATGATCCAGAAGAAATACATATACCTAAATGTGGTACTTGTGGATTGGCGTGAATATGCTAAAATACTAAACAAATCTGTTTCAAGCTTTAGTTCATGAAATTAGTCAAACGTTAAGTTGATTAGATTCACATGTTGATAGAGCAATAATGTCTTCATACTACAATGGTTCAAATTCAGAAAGGAGTGCTAGTACTGCAAGGGTCGCAGGAGAGCTTCTGTAAAGTTCGGAACGTAGGAGACGAGGTACTGGTAGAATTAAAGCCATGAGGACGGGGTGTGAGTCATGCTGTGGTAGCTCGGTTGGTTGAGCACTTGCCCGCAAAAGGCAAGAATCTCGATTCGAGTCTCGGTCCGGCACACAGTTTTAATCTGCCAGGAAGTTTCATATCAGCGGACTCTCTGCTGCAGAGTGAAAATCGCATTCTGGGAACAGCCCCCTGGCTGTGGCTTCTTTCTTTCAGGAGTGCTAGTTGCACAAAGTTCGCAGAAGAGCTTCTGTAAAGTTTGGAAGGTAGGAGACGAGGTACTGGCAGAAGTAAGGCTGTGAGGACGGGATGTGAGTCGTGCTTGTGTAACTCAGTTGGTTGAGCAATGGCCTGCAAAAGGTAAAGTTCTCGAGTTCGAGTCTCGGTCCGGCACACAGTTTTAAGCTGCCAGGAAGTTTCATATTAGTGCACACTCTGCTGCAGAGTGAAAATCGCATTCTGGATTCTTACTCTTATTCGCCACTGTGCTGGTACGTATATTTTTTTCACATGAGTCATGGCATAGTAGTTTCTTTGACTTATGCCCCAAACTATTTTTTTAATTAAAAATATTACAAAATTTACCTATAAAACTCTTTTATTCTGAGAGAATTCACTTCCCTTACATTCTTAAATTGATTTTTAAGAATGGGGAATGTAATAAAAATAAAATGCAGCAAATTTGAAAATTTTGATATTTTTATACACACAATTTTGATTAAATGAATTAGCATTAAAGTAGGAGACGTTAGATATGATGTTTATTCTTAAGAAACTGAAAATTTAGCAATTTTTGTGCATAATTTTAATATATTTTGAGTGCCTGACTCAGAACCTAGAAATTATATCTACTCAAATGATGTCATCGAAATTCACTAAACAGTTTGTTTTCTGCAATCCTGCCAAAGCAATATTCATCAGGCTCTGAAATGTACTTGGTGCATTCTTAAGGCCCATTGGTATCCTTTAGTAATTATGCTAAAAATTTACACCCAATGCTGTCTTATCTCTGTCTGTTGGTTCCACTAATACCTGAAAGTTTCCACTGGCCAAATCGAAAGTGGAAAAACAGCTGACTTTTTCTAGTTGATCCAGTACCTCATTGGTGATGGGGATGGAACATCCTTCTCAGACTGAAATTGCGTTCAGCTTACTATAGTCTGTTACGAATCCATATTGCACAGTTCCACTAGCATCTTATTTCTTCAGTAGTACTACGGAATTTGACTTTCAGCAACTATATCCTCACTAATCGTCATCTCGATTTGCTCCAGTAATGCTCCCTTCTACACTTCCAGTAATCTATACGGATGTAGATTTACAATCTGCCCTTTGTGTACAGGCTGTATCACGAGTTCTTGCCTTGCCGTTTCTGTATAGGAAAATGTGTCACTGTCACCTTTTAGATGAAATAAATCACAGTATGCACTTCAGAGTTTTACCGATTTCTAACTCTTATTCACTACAATGAGAGTACATGTCCCTTACACAGACGATAGATTCAGCTATGTACTTGGCTGACATGACTTCACGTTTGGGAGTAATCATCTCTCTTTCGTTACTTTGATCTGACCCTGCCTCTAAGTACATACATCAAAGAAAGTTTTGCATTACTTCGGTTCCGAGAGTTCCAGAACCTGTACAGAAAACTGGAATAGAGATCAACATAAACAACACTTCCGCCCTTTTCACTTCATGTTGTACCACCACACAGCGAGACCTTCAGAGGTGGTGGTCCAGATTGCTGTGCACAGCGGTACCTCTAATACCAAGTATCACGTCCTCTTGCATTGATGCATGCCTGTATTCGTCGTGACATACTATCCACAAGTTCATCAAGGCACTGTTGGTCCAGACTGTCCCACTCCTCAATGGCGATTCAGTGTAGATCCCTCGGAGTGTTTGGTGGGTCACTTCGTCCATAAACAGCCCTTTACAGTCTCTCCCAGGTACGTTCGATAGGGTTCATGTCTGGAGAACGTGCTGACCACTCTATTCGAGCGATGTCGTTATCCTGAAGGGCGTCATTCACAAGATGTGCATGATGGGGCGCAAAATGTCGTTTATGAAGGCGAATGCCTCGCAATATGCTGCTGATATGGTTGAACTATAAGTCGGAGGATTGCATTCACGTAACGTACAGCCGTTACGGCACCTTCCATGACCTGGCCGAGCGGTTCTAGGCGCTTCAGTCTGGAACCGCGCGACCGCTACGGTCGCAGGTTCGAATCCTGCCTCGGGCATGGATGTATGTGATGTCCTTAGGTTAGTTAGGTTTAAGAAGTTCTAAGTTCTAGGGGACTGATGACCTGTGATGTTAAGTCCCATAGTGCTCAGAGCCATTTGAACCTTCCATGACCACCAGCGGCATGCGTCGACCACACATAATGCCACCCCAAAACAGCAGGGAACTCAACCTTGCTGCACTCGTACAGTGTATGTAAGGTGTTCAGCCTGTGTGGGTTGCCTCCAAACACGTCTCCGATGACTCTCTTTGAAGGCATATGCAACACTCATAGGTTAAGAGAACGTGATACCATCCCTGAGTGGTGCATTCGGCATGTTGTTAGGCCCATCTGTACTGCGCTGCTTGGTGTCGTGGTTGCAAAGATCGACAACGCCATGGATGCCGGGAGTGAAGTTGCGCATCATGCAGCCTATTGTGCACAGTTTGAGTAGTAACACGACGTCCCGTGGCATGTCATCGACAGTTTCTGTCTCTCTGTATCTATTCCATGTCCAAACAACATTGCTTTGGTTTACTCAAAGACGCTTGTACACTTCCCTTGTTGAGAGCCCTTCCTGGCACAAACTAACAATGTGGCCGCAATCGAAGCGCGGTATTGACCATCTAGGCACAGACAACACGAGCCATGTACCTCCCTCCTCGTGGAATGACTTGAACTGATCGGCTGTCGGAACCCTTCCGTCTAATAGGCGCTGCTCAAGCATGGTTGTTTATATCTTTGCGTGAGTTTAGTAACATCTCTGAGTAGTCAAAGAGACTGCGTTTGTGATACAATATCCACAGTCAACGTCCATCTTCTGGAGCTCTGGGAACTGGGGTGATCCAAAACTTTTTTTGATATGTGTGTATCCTTAAATTTTTTTAAATTTTGTTTATGTGGGGATCCACATCCTCATTGTGTTTTGAGAACGAAAACATGTATTCCTTTTTTATATTTGCAATTGGCGAATTTAGATCGTGAAATGAATCATAAATCTTGAAATATGTGTTTGAAAATGACTAATGGTTGCAATTAGACAACTGCATAGACAGCAAAAAGAATACAGTGTACTTGGACCACACTTTCATTCTCATATTCTTGAAATCTTTCCTTCCCTATGACAAGTTCTTGTGTCCCTTTTTGGTGCCGAGCTATCTTGTCTTAAAGGTAACTCAGCGGTGTTCACCTCAGGATATGTCTTTGATTTTCAGTCTGCAGTTTGAGTCATGGACTATCTCAAAACACGTCTCCTATCATGTCTATCAATGTGTCTTTCATTACCTAAAGCTGTAATTTGATCCACAGTCAACCACGTGACCACTACGGTCACAGGTTCGAATCCTGCCTCGGGCATGGATGTGTGTGGTGTCCTTAGGTTAGTTAGGTTTAAGTAGTTCTATGTTCTATGGGACTGATGACCTCAGAAGTTAAGACCCATAGTGCTCAGAGCCATTTGAACCATTTTTTGATCCACAGTCTTCAGAAGACTGACATGCAGCTTTGCTACCGTCTCGGGTATAACCAGCAGCAAAAGACTTGGACCCTGTTTCTAATTGCTTTCTCATCACAGCTAATTACATCATTTTGTGTCCTCAGGACGGCACTCCCTACTAGATCATCATAAGCAGTACCCAGTCTTCTTCCTATGATATGGAACTCGTGCTTCACTGTCACTTTACTCTGTCATTATTAAATTTAGGTACGTAATTCCCAATGTGTCTACTGCACCTTGCATTGATACTTTGGTGTGCTTCCCTTTTTTTATGAGTGTTATATGCAACCTAGCACCTGGTAATAACTGTAACTGCATTTGTAGTTAGTAGCAATATGGTGTCGTAATTTCTTTCCCTGCTTCGCATCTATGGCTCTAATTTATGGCCAATTTGTGATGGTAACACACAACCGCTTCATGTTTCATACTCTTAGCTTCCCTTGCATTGTGGTCTATTATGCTCATTTCGGCTGCACTTGTAACACCTAGATGTTTTACAATCCAGTGTTTAAATTCTACTTTTTACATTCTACATCAGTGTGACCAGGTTTATTGCAGTGATAACAAAAAATCTGGAAGCTCTTTTCTTCTTCCTTCTTCGCGAGTGTCGCTACCCACTGTACCTTAGTGCTCAGCTTTGCATTGAGCAAGACTCTAGAATGTTAATGGCCTGTGCAGACGTTGATGGAGCCTGGTTGGACGCTAAAAGCATAAGGTATTTTTATGGTTCTTAGCTCGTAGAAACAGCATGTTGGGAGCTGAAAGCAATTGTCAGCAAGCCTGTCCCTTAGCAAATCTTGCCGGACAGGTCCACAGCAGTACAGAGCAGACATGGCAGCCCCTTATCAAGACAGGTCTCCAGCAGAACAATGCCAAGCTACCTGCCATGGAGCCCGCCAAAGCCTGGGCTGGGGGCCACGTTCTGAAGAAACGCATCTACAGAATGGAGTCATAAGCTGGGCATTGTGTGCAGAGCCACATGTAATAAAAATTCACAATACTGTAAATAGGCCTGTGAACCACTTCCATCGGCTGTCTTGGTTGTATGAGAAACTCCAGCTTCTGAGAAACGTTTAGAGATTGAATTGTTATTACACCTCATAGCTAGGACTAAGAAGTTCCAAGGCACAGGTGATTTAGATAAATATATTTAGATTGTATCTGTTCACTTGTTGGCATTGGAAGCGACGCAACTTCGGAGAAAATCACCTTCCCCCTCTTCGAAAACTTAAAAAACCAAGAATTAGAGGTTTCTTTTTTATTCCAGAAACATGTCATGTAGAAGGGGAGATTTAGCGCCTCTAGAGCCCTGTGGTCGGCTCAGGATGGCGTGAAGATTGTGTCGTTCGTGCACATTGCGGGAAAAGGGATTTTTTTTCTGTAGAGGTGCAAAGCTCTCGGCCAGTTTAAGGTCCAGGTTCATTTTCACGTTCTGAGTGAGAGCTACTGAAGAGACCATGATTGAGGCTTCACGCGGCGCCACGGAAGCTCCACAGACGAGACGAAAAAACCTTTCAGCGTCTCAGTGAAGCGGTTGTGTGTGGTATGGTGAGAAAGGGGTAGGAGAGGGGGAGAGGGGAAGGGGACGAAGCACCGTTCATGAGCTACAGGAAAGGGGAAAGTGAGCATGTGTTGCTGATTGTGGAGACAGAGAAGGTCTTACAAGGTACACCTTTAAAAAGACTGTGGTTTCTATCATTTCCGTGGAACACGTTGCATTCTACTACGAGTAATATTCTAATATAGGGAAACAAAGTAACATGATATCAATACCAAAGAAGGGAAATTGTAGATAATTAAATGATGTCAGTGTATCACTAAAGCCACTCTACTTAAAGCAATTATAATAGCGTAAAACAGACATAGGCCTATCCAACACATCTGATAGTCCTTATATTAGTCCTCAAAGCCTCATAGTACAGATGAGGGATTTCGTTGAAATTGTTAAAACAATGTGGAAGAGGACAATGTGCACATCCCACTAAAGCCACGCTTTTACATTGAAATTCCTTTTGCATTCAAGGATTCCAATAACAAATGTCACACTAATTACAGTTTCAAATTGTGATATGGCTATATCATGTCATAACTCGTCTTTCGCTAAGCATATTGCAATATGAGGTGCAGAAAACTGATATACAGGGTGATGTTTGATGAAGAAATAGCGACCATGTATCTTTACTTATGGTTTGGCACATGTAGCCTACAAAATCAGCAATCCTTCTAAACAGAGCTCATATAGCTGAAAGAACTAGATGTCAAGGGGTTGGCAATATTTTGTGGTTTTAGTGACAGTATCTTTAGCATGTAGGTTGCACTAGGTACTGGTAGATGAAGAAGCTTGCACAGGATAGAGTAGCATGGAGAGCTGCATCACACCAGTCACAGGACTGAAGACCACAACCACAACAACAACAATCTTTAACATAGCATTTTTGTTTGGATAACTTGCATCTAGAAGGATACAATCTGTATGACCTAATCAGGAATCACACAGCAATAGGCTATTTTCACCTGTTATATGTTCTCCAAGGACTGAAATTATAAAACGTTTCGTGTATTCTTTAGTCATTTTTCGACTTTTGCTTGCCTCAACA
Organism: Schistocerca cancellata; assembly: GCF_023864275.1. Classification (NCBI taxonomy): domain Eukaryota; kingdom Metazoa; phylum Arthropoda; class Insecta; order Orthoptera; family Acrididae; genus Schistocerca; species Schistocerca cancellata. The sequence continues at coordinate 1,038,927,019 of NC_064626.1, forward strand.
CGAATGTTTCGTGAGAAGGTTATATCTAGTGCCTTTGAAATATTTGGCCCGAAAGTGCCTTGTGCCTCTAGGAAACAGATGTACAGGTTGTTTGTTAGTCTTCCTGTCAATGGTAAAGCCACATCAATCGTGTAGTTGTGGGTAGAGCTTGGTATAGCCTGCAACACACTAGCTGTTGTTTTCTCTCCTCTGCGAGACAGTGTTGATGATGAAGACATTTCATACTGGAACTGACTCTGGTCACTGCTCCAAAAATTTCCTTTCTCCACATCCTGCTCTGTCATAACCATATTCACTTCTGCCACATACTGTTGTGGCCTCTGATGTAAATTTTTATCGACTTCCATATCCTTATGTGTGACAAATGTAGCAATATGCCTGGTTGAAAAGCCATATTCAGTCTTAAGATTATCGATAAAAGAAATCTAAGCTTTCAATTTGTCCAAGCCAACCATTTTAGGCGTTTCTAGACTCCACATTTGCAGATGCCAATAGGGAATTACAGATCCATATGACCTTGCTCTATCAAATTGTGATATTACATGCTCTTTTATAGTTTGTTATTGCGATAGTCTGTTTACTTTGAAACGAGCTCCTGCTCGCCTTTTGCTAGATGCCTAATTTACAATCAATCTGCAATTTGATTTACTTTTAATACACATACAGTGCCTCATTAGTATGACATAGGAATTGAAGCAACCATTGGAATAATCTTCATAAATATTCTTTAATGTGCTGTCATCAATACACCGATGAGTTAAAACATTATGACCACCTGTTTAATAACGTGTTGTTTCACTTTTCAAACACAGTACAACGGAAATTCTCCTTCGTATGGATTTCTACAAAACTTTGCCAGGATTCCAGAAGTATGTGGCACAAGATGTCCACGCAGAGGTCAAGCACTTTCCGCAAATTACATGATGGTGATTTACGGGCACGCAGTTGGCGCCGGATGTATGTTCCAATGGGTACAGATCAGACACATTTGCTGACCAAGACATCAATATGAGTATACTATAATGCCCCTCAAACCACCGTATCAGCATTCTGACCTTGCAACAAGGACAATTATTCTGTTGGAAGATGTCATAGTCGTAGGGTGAGACTTCAAGAATGAAGCGATGCAAGTGGCCCGCAATAATGTTCACGTAGTTCATTGTTGTCTCGATGCCTTCGATTACTACCACAGATCTCATGTAAGCCCAACTCAATGTACCCCATAGCATAGTTTTGCTCTCACAGGACTGCATCTGTGGTGCGGTGCATGTTTCGTGCAGCCATTCGTCTGGATGACGGCGAGTAAGACGCAACTATCGACCTGATATAACAAGAAACGTAATTCATTTTACAGGCGACACGTTTACATTGGCCCACGATGGAAACTCAGCGATACTGCAATCATAGCTAACGACGTCGTTGGGTCAATACAGGAATTCGTAGGGGTCGTGTGATGTGGAGCTCCATGTTCAACAATGGCCTTTCAGTGGTGTGATCCAAAACACTTGTGCCCGCACCAGTATCGTACTCTGTTGTCAGATTTGCCACAGATCGCTGTCTATCCTGGATTACACAGCGGGGGGCCGGCCGCTGGGGTCGAGCGATTCTAGGCGGTTCAGTGATGTTGCTACGGTCGCAGGTTCGAATCCTGCCTCGGGCATAGATGTGTGTGATGTCCTTAGATTAGTTAGGTTTAAGTAGTTCTAAGTCTAGGGGGCTGATGACCTCGGATGTTAAGTCCCATAGTGCTCAGAGCCATTTGAACCATTTTGAACACAGCGGGGGATCCTCTGACCTCTGCGTTTTGTGATGAGACGTAGTCGACCAGTATCACACGTCCTACTCCCTATTTCACCACCCTTCAACCACCTTCCATCCACTTTCCATAGGTGCTCACGACAGTAGTATGCCAACAATCGACCAGATTCGTCGTTTAAGAGATTCTAGTTTCCAACCGCACGGCCATAACAATGTGCTTTCAGAGATTCTCGTTTACAGCTGCAGTGCCATAACAATGTGCCCTTCGTCAAAACCTCTTATATCAGTGGATTTTCGCATTTGTGGCCCTTGTTTTCGCAATAATGACTGCCCATTAGTGTCGCTTCCGATCATTTTCCTTCCTTACTGCGTCACGTGCCAACAAGACCACCAGGAGGCATTCAGCCTCGCCGTGGGCAGTGGTCATAATGCTTTCGCTCATCATTGCATTTTCTAAAACTCTGGGCATCGACTGTTCGGGTGGAGATAGTTCGTTCTCACTTTGACTGGACTGTTCCTGTTGCTCTGGGGATGAACACTGTGTACTGCTTGAACAGAGGTTCTTCTTGCCCTTAAAAATCAGTATATCTGTCCAGCATAACGTCGTGTTTTTCTGTATCATCCCCATTACATTTCTGAATTATTGTGTTATATAGTATATCAACGAATTCTCTATCCTCGATTCCGATTTCATTCCCATATTATGCTCTTTGCAACTTCGTCTCTAATATTTGGACCATACCCGTAGGATTAATTCTTTTCATAATGTCACTCAACACATAAAAATATGGCATTTCAGCCTTTTGATCGCTATTGTTCCGACAACACCATAGAAGCGACGTCGTACCACCCGGCACAGCATAAAAGAGCGTACTTTCATGCAATGTGCAACAGAGCCCTGAGATTGCCACTAAAGGAAGATGAGTTGCAGAAAGAACTAGGGATGATTAAGCAAGTAGCAGCAGCTAATGGATACAGGACACAAGATGTTACACGTATGTTTAACAAGATCAAAAACATATCCGTGGGTATCAGTAACGATTCCAGGAAAATTAAAGTTAAGAAAAAGTTTGTCACCCTCACATACAATGGGAGTGCGTCGGAAAGAATTGCTAAATGCTTTCCAAAAAACATCGCTGTGGCATTCTAGAATAAAGGGCAAATGGCACGTAGACTAAGACGTAAACCAGCAATGACAAAGCAGATGAAATACAACAGTTCCGGAGTATATAAGATCAAATGTGCTGAATGTGACAGTTATTAAACAGGATGTTACAAAAAGGTACGGCCAAACTTTCAGGAAACAGTCCTCACACACAAATAAAGAAAAGATGTTATGTGGACATGTGTCTGGAAACGCTTAATTTCCATGTTAGAGTTCATTTTAGTTTCGTCAGTATGTACTGTACTTCCTCGGTTCACCGCCAGTTGGCCCAATTGAAGGAAGGTAATGTTGACTTCGGTGCTTGTGTTCACATGCGACTCATTGCTCTACAGTACATCAGTACGTAGCACCAACAGGTCAGTGTTCATAAAGAACGTGGTTTTGCAGTAAGTGCAATGTTTACAAATGCGGAGTTGGCAGATGCCCATTTGATGTATGGATTAGCACGGGGCAATAGCCGTGGCGCGGTACGTTTGTATCGAGACAGATTTCCAGAACGAAGGTATCCCGACAGGAAGACGTTCGCAGAAATTGATCGGCGTCTTAGGGAGCACGGAATATTCCAGCCTATGACTCGCGACTGGGGAAGACCTAGAACGACGAGGACACCTGCAATGGACGAGGCAATTCTTCGTGCAGTTGACGATAACCCTAATGTCAGCGTCAGAGAAGTTGCTGCTGTACAAGGTAACGTTGACCACGTCACTGTATGGAGAGTGCTACGGGAGAACCAGTTGTTTCCGTACCACGTACAGCGTGTGCAGGCACTATCAGCAGCTGATTGGCCTTCACGGGTACACTTCTGCGAATGGTTCATCCAACAATGTGTCAATCCTCATTTCAGTGCAAATATTCTCTTTACCGATGAGGCTTCATTCCAACGTGATCAAATTGTAAATTTTCACAATCAACATGTGTGGCCTGACGAGAATCCGCACGCAATTGCGCAATCACGTCATCAACACAGATTTTCTGTGAACGTTTGGGCAGGCATTGTTGGTGATGTCATGATTGGGCCCCATGTTCTTCGACCTACGCTCAATGGAGCACGCTATCATGATTTCATACGGGATACTCTACCTGCGCTGCTAGAACATGTGGCTTTACAAGTACGACACAACATGTGGTTCATGCACGATGGAGCTCCTGCACATTTCAGTCGAAGTGTTCGTACGCTTCTCAACAACAGATTCGGTGACCGATGGATTGGTAGAGGCGGACCAATTCCATGGCCTCCACGCTCTCCTGACCTCAACCCTCTTGACTTTCATTTATGGGGGCATTTGAAAGCTCTTGTCTACGCAACCCCGGTACCAAATGCAGAGACTCTTCGTGCTCGTATCGTGGACGACTGTGATACAGTACGCCATTCTCCAGGGCTGCATCAGCGCATCAGGGATTCCATGCGACGGAGGGTGGATGCATGTATCCTCGCTAACGGAGGACATTTTGAACATTTCCTGTAACAAAGTGTTTGAAGTCACGCTGGTACGTTCTGTTGCTGTGTGTTTCCATTCCATGATTAATGTGATTTGAAGAGAAGTAATAAAATGAGCTCTAACATGGAAAGTAAGTGTTTCCGAACACATGTCCACATAACATATTTTCTTTCTTTGTGTGTGAGGAATGTTTCCTGAAAGTTTGGCCGTACCTTTTTGTAACACCCTGTATAGGACAGACAGGGCGGAATTTTGAAATTCGATACAGGGAACATTGCAGTCATAGCAATCGGACAGCATTTGGAGCACATGTAAAAGGTAGTAAACATGAAGTGACTAATATAAATGAAGAAATGGAGGTACTACATAAAGCTCCAAAAAGTCTATATCTCAACGTGCTCGAAGGGATTGAAATATGCGCTCGTCAAAGAATAGCCTCAGGCCTACTACTTAATGAGCAAAGAGATTTTATGCACAGGAGTTATTATGAGATTTTTAAATACCTGTTTTTGGCTTACTCTTGAATGCAACAGCACGCTCCAGTAAGTACCAGGTGCAGAGGAACGGCCCTCAGGATACTGGCGGCGAGGTGAATTGGGCGTGACGGAAGAGGGGTTGGGGCGTGGCGTTGTATATGGCGTTGTATACATTCTGACGTAGGGAAATCCTCTCCACCACCAATCAAAACAAAGAAGAGGAAACGCACATTTTCGAAAGAATATCTACATCTTAACTATATTTTTAAGTTTCTTCATAAAGAAATTTTAAATTTGTGTAAATTATTTCCCGGTTTCGATTCCCGGCAGGGTCAGGGATTTTCTCTACCTCGTGATGACTGGCTGTTGTGTGATGTCCTTAGGTTAGTTAGGTTTAAGTAGTTCTAAGTTCTAGGGAACTGATGACCATAGATGTTAAGTCCCATAGTGCTCAGAGCCATTTGAACCATTTTTTGTAAATTATTTCGGTTCATGGTCCTCTCAAAAAAAGATTATTCATATGTTATTACTTTAAAAATTGTTTTATTAAAAAGTATAATCGCCATTAATATGTACGGTGAAATAATAACATATACACAATTCTTAAACGTAGAGGGCACTTTTTACTGTTAGCAATCAGATTTCTCTAAAACTGCATTATAAGGTTGTAACAGATTAAAATTTACTTTAGTTATGACAGAGAACCGATAGTTCTGTAGTGACCAGTTACTCTGTAACTGATATATATGGTATGTTGGCATTTAATACGTTCCAAAATTTCTTTTTGTAACTAAGATATTTCTATCACTAACTGTATCTCTCTTGTTAATTATATTTTTAACTTTGTCTGATAGATCTGAAGATGGGCAGCTAGCCTAAAACCGGTAATAGAATATAAAAAATAGCGATCAAAAGACTGAAATGCCATATTTTTATTTAATGAACGATCGCGGAAATCTCATTAAGACAATCATGTCTAGTTTTGATTCACTGAACACAGTTTCTACAGTAACCACAGTTTCTACAGTGACCACTCCAAGAGACGAGTTCGTACTGCTATTCCATTCACGCAATTCGTACACTTGTTTGTGCAGCTACAACATGCCACCGTCTGACTGCGCTAGCAGACACGTGCGGAGCTTTTCATGGAAACGACACAGACCACTTGTTTTTATAATCAAGTGTTAATCTAAGCTTGGTTTGGTATGGTTCCGAGCGTTCGAGTTCAAAGGTGTCCCTTGTTCGTGGGATGACTTACGGGGACCCCCTACAGTTAAGACGGCTCAGACATATTTGGGTAGATGCGACTCTTCCGCTACGTACACTGGCGGGTCCCACGGCAGCTGTCTTCACTGACAGACTGCGGGCGGCGCGTGGCCTGGGCGTCCGCTCTATCGACCTCGGGGACTGCAGCGGCGGCGGCGGCGGCGGCGGCGGCGGCGGCGGCGCCCAACTACATTAGCGGGCCAGCGCCAAGCTGCGCTCCGGACAGGTAATGAGTGTCTTATTGGATTACCCCCTCCTTGATGGCTGGCCGTCCGCGCGGTTTCGCGATGGACCCTCAGGGACGGGGCTATTCGTGGACACTGTGTCTGGCCGAAGCTTCCGGAATTTCCCACTAAACCGGCCACTGCTGTCAATTACGAAGCATCCGCTCTCGTTTGTAAAGTCTAAAGGCACTTTCCACTCCGATCAGGAGCTGCTCTGCCGTTTGTCACGGCTCTGAATGAAACGGTGATCAAATATTAATTCGAAGGTGAAATTCGCAATTTCGATTGGTTTATCGTTCCGTCTTAAATGTTTGTGTAATTGTTATTTGAAGGTGAAGTAGTGATATCCCACCTATTTTAGCCCAACCCTTTTTTTGCTGGCTTCTATTGCAAATTCATCTAGATTAATGACATGTGCTGAAAACTCTGATACGTTATACACCTTCCCCATAGTAGTATTTCCAATTATTTTCACGGATGACGATGTTTCGCTGTCACAGGGTAATCACAGCCCACACTGGACCTCAGTGAATCGCTAAACTGAACTCCTTCCGAACACACCTTGAAGGCCCAACGTGTCGAACCGCCGTGTCATCTTCAGCCCTTAGGCGTCATCAGATGAGGATACGAAGGGGCATACGGTCAGCATACCGCTCTCCCTGCCGTTGTCAGTTTACGAGACCGGAGCCGCTACTTCTCAGTCAAGTAGCTCCTCAGTTTGTCTCACAAGGGCTGAGTGCACCCCGATTGCCAACAGCGCTCAGTAGACGGGACGGTCACACATCCAAGTGCTAGCCAAGCCTGACAGCCTTCGGTGATCTGACGGAATTCGGCGTTACCAGAGTGGCAAGGGCGTTGGCACTTTCTCTATAACCACTCACTAGAGCCCACGAAAACAAGAAAAAAAGCTCAAATAAAGTGGTCTCTAAAACGCATACTTTCACTGCTATCAATAATTGTTCAGCAGAAAAGACGTGCGTGTAACACTGCCTCGCGTTCACTGTGACCTCAGTTCAACGAGAAAGGGAGTCCACAAGTTATTCAGGTATGACGTATCAGCTGAAGTCACTCATTGCTGATTAGACGCCAAACACCTTGAAACGTCCCCTTAGAACAAATTATACACGACTGTGCTTAACCTGACACACAATAATTTTAGCGCAATGCAATCTGACTATCAAAAATCCCTGCAAAAGAATGGCCCTGAGTAACATTAAACTACACCTTTCAGAAATCACTTACCTCACAAAAATCTTCGTTACTCGAACTACTGCAATACAGCGAGTGCCACTACTGCCAGCTAAATAAAAGATTCAAACTACGGAAGTCACTAACTACTGATAGGGATAGTTAGCAAATGAAAGATATTAATAGAGAACAAACAATGTATTTACCTTAATATTCATAATTGACATCCAGTATTACAAATTATCAAAACTCCGCCATCTCTCTCCCCACATCCACCACTGCTGGCGGCTCACCTCCAACTGCGCAACGCTATGCGCTGTTCACATCCAGCTGCCGCTGCCCAACACTTAATATCATCAAAAGTCATAATATATGTAATTTCAAAACTCCGCCATCTCTCTCCTCACATCCACCACTGCTGGCGGCTCACCTCTAACTGTCCAACGCTACGCGCTGTTCACATCCAGCTATAGCAGTTCATGACAACAATGGCAGACAACAATGCAAACTAGCCACAGGCTGCACACAGCACAGCCAGTGATTTTCATACAGAGAGCGCTACGTGGCGGCGGCGTTACCAATATAAGAACCTAAACAGCCTACTTACATAAAGAAAACATAAACAGCCTACTTACAACCTTCCAAATTGCGAGGATGTTGATTGTAGCGTTTCACCCACTGTTCCAAAAGGTCCCGAACGTTTTCCATGGGATTAAGATAAACGGTGTTATACTAAGCCACTCGAGGGCGTGCAGTCTCTTGAATACGGATGTCTTCATCTTGCGAGTCTCCATAGCGTGTAAGGGTTTTGTTTTATACAGAAAATTGTAATGTTGGTACACTAGACGACTGGGGTCAGCTACTGCCCACTTCGTGTTGTTTGTCCCAGTGAAGACAAACGGCTTTATCTGCCACTTTGAGCAATGTCTTTTCGTGAGGTACGCGACTCCAAGTTTCCACAGCATACGGTTCCCTTCACAATATTGGCTCGGAAATTGGTTGAGGTGTTCACTAACAGCAGCATTTCATATAGACTTTGTAACCAACTTCAATGACGAAACTTCTTGGCAGATTAAAACTGTGTGCCGGGCCGAGACTAACTCGGGACCTTTGCCTTTCGCGGCAAAGTGCTCTACCAACTGAGCTACCCAAGCACGACTCACGCCTCGTCCTCACAGCTTCACACCTGCCAGTACCTCGTCTCCTACCTTCCAAACTTTACAGAACCGTTCCTACTAAACTTGCAGAACTATCACTTCTGAAAGAAAGGATATTGCGGCGACATGGCTTAGGCACAGCCTGGGGGATGTTTCCAGAATGAGATTTTCACTCTGCAGCGGAGTGTGCGCTGATATGAGTGACAGATCCCCTTTTCGATCTCAACGCCTCAATTTTCGACTACTCTTCTCGGAGTGACGTGTATTGCAGTGAAAGAGAAGTTGAAATATGAGACTGAGCATGGAATTCTCCATCTCTAATATTAAATTGTGATGACTAAACCAGAAGACGGAACAGCTGTTTCCCAGGCGGCATTTATATAAAACAACCGGCGATCGGAAAACCGGTATTGACCGGTCTACCAAAGCCGCTTTAGGCCTTAACATATAAACACGAAAGCGAAAAACGGTCTCCGTAATTCGGTTATTGTCTTCCGGAAGTAGTGTGGCATGTAAATGTAGTGATTCCGTCACGTCGCCACCCCGATCCGTAAGGTGAATTATGTCATTGCCGCGCGGTCTACGCCATCACTTCACGGACTGCGCGGCCCCTCCCACCGGAGTTTCGATTCCTCTCTCGGGCCTGGGAGTGTGTGTTGTTCTTAGTGTAAGTTAGTTTAAGTTACTTTGTGTGTAAGTCTTGGGACCGATGACCTAAGCAGTGATGGCATGAATTATGTCTTCGAGTGCCAGATGAGCGTATGTTAACAGTCGTAGACATCTACAGCGCTCCAAGGCGAGTGGCGAATACCTCGTCGTATGAACTTACTTTGACGATATACATATTTTATAAACTTATTTTGTCGATGATGGCTTGAGAGAACCGCAGCTGTTTTCGGAAATATCAATGAAGATTAAAACTGCAGCCAGCTAACGTTTTTAATGTATGCTTTCTTTTACTGCAATAAAATAAAAGATAAATTAATTCACAACTTAAATTTATGAATATAGCTTACTACAAATCCGACATTTATAAATTGAACTGTTCTGCAAGATCTACATTTTATATTGACCGAAGTAGTTGGAATTTTAGCACACGATTCAAAGAACAGATCGATCAATTCAGTCTAAACAAGTTAAATAAATCAATTTTCGCTGCTCACATGGCATAACATGGAGGCACAGAGAATAGCAATGAAGAAAACTTGAAAATATTACATTTTGCTGGAAAAGGAGTAAAAATGATATTTTTGGAAGTATTGTAAATAAATACTTATTCAGAACATCCTTGTTTGTATCTTGAATGACCCACTAGAGTTAAGAAATCAAATATTCCTGCTACTGTCATTTTGTTTTGATACAAAAGTATGTACTATGCCACAGCTATCTTAGTAGGAAGTGGTCCTACCCGACGTATCGAAACCTACCCTGAAATTTTTCTTGCAGGTACAATACACTGAAAGGAATGCAATGCCGGAAATTTAGCTGCTAAGGCGCAACTGTAAGTATGTTTTAGTAAATGTTGAAGTTACTCATTTTTCCAGAGCGAAGAACCGCTTACAACAGCGGTTTGCACAGCCCTTCCTGCAAAGCGCTCGAATCGGCGAATAAGCAGACGTAGCACGAAGTGCACGCACTTGAATTTTAAGCGCTTAAAAAATACCAAAAATATCTCAAATCATTAATTTTTTAATATCATGCAGTTTATATTGGCAGCTGAACTGTTGCTAAATGGTTCAAATGGCTCTAAGTACAATGGGACTTAATACCTGAGGTCATCAGTCCCCTAGACTTAGAACTACTTAAACCTAACTAACCTAAGGACAACACACACACAAATGCCCGAGGCAAGATTCGGACCTGCTACCATAGCAGCAGCGCGGTTCCGGACTGAAGCGCCTAGAGTCGCTCGGCCGCCGGCAAAATGTTCAAATGTATGTGAATTCCTAAAGGATCAGACTGCTTAGGTCATCGGTCCCAAGACTTACACACAACTTAAAGAAACTTAAACGCTAAGAACAACACACACTCCGTAACGTTGTTGCTTTAATTTGCTATGTAAGCTGAACTGATAGACAAAAAATGCGGGTTAAAAGATGTGAGCTGTCTGGGGAAGTTAACCTTGCATTACTGCGCAACTGTTTCACCAGGTATCCAGTTTAGCTTACCAAATTCCCAACGAGACTAACATGAATTATAATCTTTTAATAGGCATACGATAATCGGTGATATATATATATATATATATATATATATATATATATATATATATATATATAAGAGAATTTAAATAAAAAGAAATAAATCAGTTTATATTTGGAAATTTATTTTAACATTGATCATTGAAACTTCAGCATATTAAACTTGAATTCCTAACTAAACTGGTGCCTTATTTAGGATTGTGAAAATGTGAGATTGTAATCTTACGGAACACATCAAATATGGAGCCAAGATTGGGAGACTGCATACAACACTGCATTCATAAAACAACACACAAAGAACGTTGAAACATATTCAAGAGAAAATTAACCACTACCAACCGATCCAATTTTCACCCAAAGAAGTTACGTTCGTAGCACAATCCTGTCCGTCATGTAATTACCACACACTAGTATACTAAATTCATATTAACTCTTTGTGAAATCTTCCCGAAAAGAATAGCTGAGGGCTACTTTGATGATTACACCACATGCTTCACGTGGTCAACTTGGTTTACACAAAGCGTGTAACTCCACAATAATTTTGATAATTAAAATAAATTAGATCTAAAAGCAATTTACAAAAGAAAAACCTTGAACTGGTTACTATCGTCTTACTATTAACCTGATGGGACAAACAATTGTACTGGTTTCACAAAGTACACCCCACGTGGGTTGAACATAAAGAAAAGTTGCTATATTGAAAAATATTGTCAAGACGAGACGTTATAATCTCACGCACATTCGCATTTAAGATTGATGAACTTAGTTAGAGTTACTGATCAACACGTGGTTCCACTTCACTCACTAAGTAGTGACAAAGCAACTACCGGAATATATTCTGAACTTCACACGAGAATTACACTGCGCTGCAATTTAAGATAACATTAGATATTTTAGAGCTAAACCTGAAATAAAGGTGATTAAATTTTCATTTAGGCTGAACTTAAGAAATCCATTGTCCTACGGACTTAGCAGACACGCACTAAGCCGGAGATCTTACCACTTCAGACGCTCGCCATGGACAGACTGACGAGGTCCCTTTCTGAGGGTGGCTCACAAATACAAAACGGAAGTGGCCAGAGGGGCAGCTTCCTATACCAACATGACAAATGACGGACAGGACCATACTAAGGATAGAAACCTCTTTGCTTTTAGAAAGCGTAGCTACCTGTTCCGACGTTGGTCCTACTGTTCTCTAGCAGACAGGCTTGTCTGCTACCCTCAAGCATGCAACTAGAAATACATTTGCTCATTCATCCTTTCACACACAAGGGAAGGGGGATGACAGTATCTTATCATATACAGTATATAAAAGAAAGCGGATGTAGGTTCCGTATGAGACTGTGTGACATGAATTAAAATATAAACTGTGTTTTAAAGTGTGGTAGTGTGACAGATCGTTCTTGTTTATGTGTAAAAGTAACACGTTCCACTACTCAGTCTCCTCCCAGATAGTCAGAAACGCCACAGTAAATTTAGAAGAGGAATTTATGCCGTAAATGACAACAGAGTTAAGAAATTAACATGAAAGTAATCCAACAGAGACCTTTCAACTCCCAGGCCCGAGAGAGGACTCAAACCTCCGGTGGGAGGGGCCGCGTAGTCCGTGAAATGATGGCTTAAACCGCGCGGCCATTCCGCGCGGCTACTGTTTCAGATGTAGTTGTTACATAGTTGTCTAGCCGAGGGAAGAAAATAAAGGCAGTGTGCGATATTACATTACAGAAGACTTCCACCAATGAGGACTCTGATATATCGTCTTTACAAGGTTTAAGCATTAATTGTATTCCACGTTTCTGTGATATTCTGGAACCTGCACACAGAAGATGCCATTAGCAAGCATATGCCAATAAATCACAAAGGAAATTAATTCAATTTTTCTCCATTCTTAACAGTTAGCGATATCACAACAGCAACAACTTATTATTTTTGTTATTAAATAAGCTGCTGATTCGAGCGAATGGTAACTGTGAACAACTGTGTTGGAGAAACGATCAAAGGAAACAGAAATTCGCTTTACAAATTGTGGTCGTCTTGTGCCGCGTTACCTGTCTACCGCTGTGCCGTCAACCGAGGATATGTTTCCCTGTTGGGCATGTACTTAGTTCAAATGGCTCTGAGCACTATGAGACTTAACTGCTGTGGTCATCAGTCCCCTAGAACTTAGAACTACTTAAACCTAACTAACCTAAGGACATCACACACATCCATGCCCGAGGCAGGGATTCGAACCTACGACCGTAGCGGTCACGCGGTTCCAGACTGTAGCGCCTAGAACCGCGTGGCCACTCCGTCCGGCGGACATGTACTATCCGCTACAGCTGCGGTAGGGGCGTACAGCTCTCCAGCCGCCTGGCAAGGTAGAAATTGTGAAAATTTCTACATTAAAAAAAACTTGCTTTATGTCTTAGAAGCTAAAATTTTGACGTTGTGTGTCTTTCAACGGTTCTTCCCGTATAAAAAAAATTAGGGTAAGTTTCGACATGTCACTTGTTAATTAGTTAATGCAGAAAAAAACTAAATATTATCCTGCATAAAAAAATCTGTCTTACGTTGACACTAATGTTTCATTCTACGGTGCAGGAGAGGAATAAGAAATTTTGTAAAAACAGAAATTGTAGGTGTGTAAGTATACCATCACTGGACCATCTTGTTCTTAGTTACAGCCACCTAAATCACATTCCTGACACGACGTCAGATGTAAACATAACACACATAAACACACGTGACCACCATGCTGTCCTCATTGTAATTCTTGATGCAGGGTATCACACTTACGTGAAGCCGACCTCTACGTTGTAACGTACAAAAAAAGCTTTCTCGTGGTATAGAACCGGTACATAACGCAAAAGCGTTTGTAAATCTCAGTATCCTGATTATTCTGTTAGTTACAGGCTAAACTGCAAAATTTGTGCGAGAAATCCTCACTGCTGTCTGACGGTGGACCTAGCCATACGGTGAAATGAGTCATTCATTCAGAAACAGTGGCTGGTTGCAGTTTCAGTCTTCGGTTGTAATCATTTTTGGAAGGTGAGGCAGTTTTATGGTGTCGGTGTAGTGAAGATTTTTGCCTGTATTTTAAAGTGCAACAAAAAATGGCTCTGAGCACTATGGGACTTATCGTCTGAGGTCATCAGTCCCCTAGAACTTAAAACAACTAAAACCTAACTAACCTAAGGACATCACACACATCCATGCCCGAGGCAGGATTCGAACCTGCGACCGTAGCAGTCGCGTGGTTCCAGACTGAAGCACCTAGAAACGCTCGGCCAAATTGCAACAGTGGTGGTCATTAAGTCCTACAGAAAGGTTGTCCAGCTTACAAAAATAATAAAGCCCTAGCTAATATAAAGCAGTCTGACTACTCTCAGCTGTGTTTCTCAGACCCTGATACTTAATTAGCGCAACGGACGTTACATTTGACATCTCAGATAATTTAATACTGCTCACTCCTAACTTTCCTTTTACTGAAACCAGATGGAATCTTCCCAGCATCCACCTTTTCTCGAGTTCGTAATATACAGGTCCAAGTTTGTGCATTCGTATAGAAGATGAATGTCTTTTCCCATGTGAGCTTGTAATATTATCCTATCACAAAACATGTAATCAGAATGTGATGCAGCTTCCCTTTCAAATTTCTTGAGGTGACCTACCTTGTGCGATCTAAAAGTACCTTAATAATACAAAGAGTGGCTTATTTATGAATATTCTTCACGAGCAAAAGTAGTGCTGAATTAAATATAAATTGAAATGGCCACGAAAATATTTAGTCTGTGGCTTTCACACTTACACAAAACATTCTCAGAAGAATTGCATTTTATTCAACTGAATATATGGCATGTATGGATTTGAAACAAAAGATGTAAGGCTTGCAATAACTTGGATTATTATTGAACACCACACATTCAAAATCAGCATAGCCCATATCGATTAAAGTGACATGAAACACACGCTGCCTTTAGCGTACCCACACAAAGATCAGTTCTTCAACGTACAGTGCACAATCATGTAAGATAGAGCCTTTTAGGTGAATGAAACAATGATTTGCTACACCCAATGGCGAGATAAATGCAATTCATAAACAGCACAGAAACTACATCACTGAAACGTATTCCCAAGGCCATTCTGCCACAACATTCAGCATCTGAGCCGATAGATTTCGAGAAATCAACATGGTTCACCCGCAATTAGCAATGCGAAACTCTTACCTTTTGCACAGAGCTGTCGCAAGAGAGGTGTTTGCTTTAAAAAAAATATCTCACACGTACAAACCATTGCTGCTTTGATATACAGCGTGAGTTACGTAGTTTTATTTCGTGAACGGTTACACACATGAAAACGCGGTTTTCGGCAAGTGTCGAGGGGTACGTATATTTTTGCTTGGTTAGTTGTTTTTAGCATTGGTATCAACTGAGGTAATAAGGTACGTACTCTTTTTTTTTTTTTAACGGAACCGTACACTTCCTATAACTACATTCGATAGCTCTTCTTGAGAACTCAGTTACAGCGTACAGTCTTTGCTAACGTTGACAGTGAAACTATAACGTAGACGTGCACTACGAGATAAATCTTTATTTTCCCTTGAACCAGCGTACGACCTAGATACAGATTCACCTACGAAAGTTGTATTTGGTTGTATTTGGAAATACAACATAGACGAGAATCTAGCTTATGACGAAGGGCTTAGGAAAACTATTTCATGGTTATCTGTCCTTTCAGATTTACGTGATCTGAAACAGAGAAACCAACTGTGCATTCTTCAGAAATAAGGAGTTCTCATACGTTGGAAAAAGTAACTATTCTATTAAACATCTAAATGTCAGAATAATGATTTGACCTATCTTTTCCTGTAATTGTTGTGTGCTTCTTAGAGGTGAAATGCATGCTGCCGGACAACTGTGTCTACCTACATTGCTCTAAATTATATCATATAGGATACATTCGTTGAACTAAAAGCTTTATTAAAACTACTTCGGTGACACCACAAAATAATTATTCTTTTTAACGAAACGTCGTCTCAAGCTGAAAATAAGCGCTTAATGACAGTGTTACAAGCTACGTGCAATACAGGCTGTCGATTGATTTGACATTTCAGTGCAATTTCACACACACGTAAATAAAATAAACAATTTATTAACAATGATTTCGTAACCATCATATAACATAAATTTTATCTTCTAAAAAAATAACTTCATCGTTTATTTAATCATGTGTTCAATCTGTTGATCGTCGACTGAAAGGCACATTCGCAATCGCCGTTCGAAAGAATTATGAACAGATGTACATACAGTGGATGATGTGGTAGACCATGCACTGGCGTAGTTGGGACTTCGTCATAGATTGCATCTTTTAGAGCTCCCCAAAGAACAAAATCAAGAGGAGTCAAATCGAGAGATCTCGCAGGCTATTTGACATTAGAATTTCGTCGTATCCAACGTCCAGGAAAGTTCTCATTCAGCATTGGCGTTGTAACATGGGACGAGTGATCTAAGAAACGGTCGCATTGCAGACACATACACTGCCGAATATCCAGTGGTACCTCTTCTAGAACAACCAGCATTATGTTCGCCAGAAAGTGTGCCTACGAATGTCCATTTACAATGCCTGAGATGAAGAAAGGTCCCAGAGTGTAACTTCCTGTGATGCCGCACCATACGATTACGCACCAGGGACGTTGCTGTGGCACATGACAAAGCCAGTGTTGATTTTGGGCTGTCCAGTTGTGCATGTTATGCAAATTTACAATAGCATGGTTAGTAAACGTTGCTTCATCGCTAAAGAGCACACGCAGTTGCTGAAGTTCAAACCGACAAAATTCTGTACGAAGTTCTAAACCACGGTCGTTGAGTGTCAGACGTAATGACAGATGATAGCGATGGAAATTCTATCGATATAGGATGCGAATGACACTCATCTGTCTGATTTCACATTCCTTGGCAATATGTTTCGTACCACTGCGCGCACTCAATAGCGACGTAGCCAGAACAGTTTCTTCGTTTTCCGTATCAGCTGCAGTCTTCTTTCTTGTCCTCCTTTCTTAATAATTCGTGCAGCTGCCTGGCGCGTCAGACACTACCGATCCAGATAGACAGCCTTATACCGCTGTACTGTTTTTACGGCATTTCTTTTACATTCCCAAATAAAAGTGCTATATCCAACTTCTCCTAACTGGGGTACATATCAACTCGCAAGGAATGTTGGAGCAGAAATGAGCAGCGTGCAATGCAGAAAAGTAAAGCAGCAAAAGTGTCGACATCCTGACACACCATAGCACGAGAGCTCTACTTGGTAGTGTTTGCACTGCTAATGCCGATTCCGGCCACGATGCTCTCAAATTCTTGGACATTCCTCGAACCTCTTTAAGACAGCTTTCAACGTCAACGAGAACAAACGCTATAATTGTCTTCTCAAGAGCTTTCGATTGCAGTTACAAAAAGTATATGGTTCCATTTAAAAAAACCTACTTCCCTCAATATCTCCGTTGATATGAGAGTTAAAAACATTAACCAAACAAAATGATACGTATCCCTCGACGCTCTAAAATTTGCTGGAAACCGCTTTCCGAAATCCGTGGCCGTTCACTAAATAAAAGGAGTGTTATGTCCAGCGTAACTCACCCTGCATATAAGGATGTCTGATGATGATGATGTTTGGTTTGTGGGGCGCTCAACTGCGTGGTTATCAGCGCCCGTACAATTACCCAATCTTTGCTCAGTCCAATTTCGCCACTTTCCTGGATGATGATGAAATGATGAGGACAACACAAACACCCAGTCATCTCGAGGCAGGTGAAAATCCCTGACCCCGCCGGGAATCGAACCCGGGACCCCGTGCTCGGGAAGCGAGAACGCTACCGCGAGACCACGAGCGGCGGACATATAAGGATGTCTGTCTTAAGAGTCGACGGGCGCATTTTCTCTGGTGTTATGGCAGATATTTGCTTTTGTAGTGCGTGGCTGGGGTCATCCAAAACAGAGACAGCTCATCTTGCCTTTCATGCGACGCCCAGCGTCAATGGCAGCGTCCGTTTGTTTCCCGTTTTAAACAAAATTATTGTTAAAGCGAAATTTTTCACACCCATTCGATAGAGCAGCCTCCAATTTGCCTAGTGCGATATTCGTTTTTTAATATGTGTTTATAGGGACAGGAAAAACGGAAAATAAATAGTAACTCAGCAGCAACAGCGCTGCCCTGGCCCGAGCTGACTGCTACCGCCCGGCAGCAGCGTTGCGTAGTCGCTTCTGGACTGCTGTTTGTTCCTCGTGTTTTAATGTTCCTGTTAATACATAACGACAAAACGATTATCGCACTAATCCATTATGATACCACTACAACGAAAATGTTGTTGTGGTCTTCAGTCCTGAGACTGGTTTGATGCAGCTCTCCATGCTACTCTATCCTGTGCAAGCTTCTTCATCTCCCAGTACCTACTGCAACCTACATCCTTCTGAATCTGCTTTGTGTATTGATCTCTTGGTCTCCCTCTACGATTTTTACCCTCCACACTGCCCTCCAATGCTAAATTTGTGATCCCTCGATGCCTCAGAACATGTCCTACCAACCGATCCCTTCTTCTAGTCAAGTTGTGCCACAAACTTCTCTTCTCTCCAATCCTATTCAATACCTCCTCATTAGTTACGTTATCTACCCACCTTATCTTCAGCATTCTTCTGTAGCACCACATTTCGAAAGCTTCTATTCTCTTCTTGTCCAAACTAGTTATCGTCCATGTCTCACTTCCATACATGGCTACACTCCATACAAATACTTTCAGAAACGACTTCCTGACACCTAAATCTATATTCGATGTTAACAAATTTCTCTTCTTGAGAAACGCTTTCCTTGCCATTGCCAGTCTACATTTTATATCCTCTCTACTTCGACCATCATCAGTTATTTTACTCCCTAAATAGCAAAACTCCTTTACTACTTTAAGTGTCTCATTTCCTAATCTAATTCCCTCAGCATCACCCGACTTAATTTGACTACATTCCATTATCCTCGTTTTGCTTTTGTTGATGTTCATCTTATATCCTCCTTTCAAGACACTGTCCATTCCGTTCAACTGCTCTTTCAAGTCCTTTGCTGTCTCTGACAGAATTACAATGTCATCGGCGAACCTCAAAGTTTTTATTTCTTCTCCATGGATTTTAATTCCTACTCCGAATTTTTCTTTTGTTTCCTTTACTGCTTGCTCAATATACAGATTGAATAACGTCGGGGAGAGGCTACAACCCTGTCTCACTCCTTTCCCAACCACTGCTTCCCTTTCATGCCCCTCGACTCTTATAACTGCCATCTGGTTTCTGTACAAATTGTAAATAGCCTTTCGCTCCCTGTATTTTACCCCTGCCACCTTCAGAATTTGAAAGAGAGATGAACCATGGACCTTGCCGTTGGTGGGGAGGCTTGCGTGCCTCAGCGATACAGATGGCCGTACCGTAGGTGCAACCACAACGGAGGGGTATCTGTTGAGAGGCCAGACAAACATGTGGTTCCTGAAGAGGGGCAGCAGCCTTTTCAGTAGTTGCCGGGTCAACAGTCTGGATGATTGACTGATCTGGCCTTGTAACATTAACCAAAACGGCCTTGCTGTGCTGGTACTGCGAACGGCTGCAAGCAAGGGGAAACTACAGCCGTAATTTTTCCCGAGGACATGCAGCTCTACTGTATGATTAAATGATGATGGCGTCCTCTTGGGTAAAATATTCCGGAGGTAAAATAGTCCCCCATTCGGATCTCCGGGCGGGGACTACTCAAAAGGACGTTGTTATCAGTCAACAACAACGAAAATACATTTTAAAAATATAGATAGACAACTTCACGATGACCGCCAAAAGGTTGCATTATTTACAGGGGATGTAATCTGCAGCAATGGAAGGAAAAGAATTCCTATAAACATACCTTTGGACTTATTATCTTGTACCGCTACTAACCTTGATTATCATATCTGTGCGCTAATCTTCGCAAAATGTGCTCGATATGACCCCCAGCCATTGCAGTGCAGCTCTCCCCTCTACTTCTCAAGGAATCAGGCATTCGGTGGATTGCCTGTGGTTGTTGCCGGATTGCGTCGCAGTCATTTAACATGCGTGCTCATAGTGTATCCATATCACCTATGGGGACCGTTTACACGAAGATCTCTACATTTCCTCAAAGCCAGAAGTCCACAGGATCAAAGCCAGGAAAACGGGCAGGCCAAAGTATTGGCCCTCCCCGACCTATCCATCTGAAGTGGTAAATGGGCCAGTGCCACATCATATATGTACCACATTTGCAGTCGTTCAAGTAATGGTACATTCTTCAAGAACACAGGTAACTGGTTCCAAAGGAAGTGACTATAACTACCACAATTTAATGATTTGTGTAGAAAGTAGAGCATAGCAGTCTGCCCCAAGGATGGCTGCCCAAAAGTTCATGCTAAATACATGCTGGTGTCGTCTCAAAGTGCATGCAGGTTGGAATCGTCGCTCACATGTATCTAATGGTAATTTGCAACATAGTCTCTCCTGAAGGCCACCTCATCAGTAGACAACACCTTCACCATGAACTGCATATCATGAGTACACGTTTGGAGAAACCACTGGTAGAATTGCAATCTGGTGGGCTGGTCATATGGCAGCAGAGGGATACGCTGCACATGGTAGGGATAGAGCAGCTGTTCATGGAGAGCTGTCCAGACAAAAGACTTAGCAACATCCTCCGTTGAAGCTACTTTGCAACCACTCGTGCCAGGGTTGTCCTCCACATGTTCTAATATCCGTTACTCTATATCAGTTGTGCAAGTGATTCGAGCTCTGTAATGAAACCGGGTTCGTTGTGCAAGGATCCTGTTTCCGAAATTCACTGGAACAGGGTACTAAACATCTTTACAGACGGTGACGGCAGAGAGGGTATTTGGCAACATATAATGTTATATGCCCGTAAGTTGCTTCCATCTGCTTGCCTGTAGCAGAAGACTGTATCTGCCATCTCCGGTGTTGAATAGAAGGCCTCCATTGGGAGTTGTACGCCCAGTGACGGACACAGAATCAGATTACGATAATGTATTGTTGCGTCGTAACAAACAATGCGTCATATAAACACTACGGGTACACAAGCTGAAAATAGCATATCTGACCAGTACACTGCATAAACTTC
Source organism: Schistocerca cancellata (assembly GCF_023864275.1). NCBI lineage: Eukaryota > Metazoa > Arthropoda > Insecta > Orthoptera > Acrididae > Schistocerca > Schistocerca cancellata. Next base: position 1,038,948,033 of record NC_064626.1, read on the forward strand.
TGCAGTACGCTGTGAAATACTGTACACGTTATTGAGATGGGTGCATGGTAGATACCAACTCAAACATGCACATGGTCCATGTGTGTGTGTATGTGTGTGTGTGTGTGTGTGTGTGTGTGTGTGTGTGTGTGTGTGCTGCTGGAAAAAAATTAGTACGCCTAGAAAGATGACGTCGATTTCAATCAGATGATGGCTTATCCCGCCCAGAGGAAAGCAGATGTATTGATATTGGTTTCAACGTCGTCCACCTCATTTGCCTCCCACTAACGTCCTCGGTGTGCAGGATGTACTCCTCATACACACGCAGGCAAGCTCCGAAGATGAGGTTTATGACCATGACATTTGTTTCTTCCCTTGATGCGTACTACATCCTCTGTAATTAATGGAACCTTTTTCCGGACATAATATATGAATGAAATGAAATTATACAATGGCACTGATAGCTGGGTGTCCCCACCTGCAGAAGTTCGCCCCCTGAGTTACAAGTCCTTTCGGTTGACGCCACAGAGAGAGTGTTGTGCGTCTATGATGTGAGGACAAGACAATACTCTGCTTCCGAGTGGACAAAATGCGGACACGCCCCGTGCGTAGAGAGTGTTGTGCGTCTATGATGATGAGGACAAGACAATACTCTGTTTCCGAGTGGACAAAATGCGCGCACGCCCCGTGCGTGCGTGCGCGTGTGTGTGTGTGTGTGTGTGTGTGTGTGTGTGTGTGTGTGTGTGTGTGTTGCCGATACCGATATTGGTTTTTGCGTCGTCCACCAACAGAGAGCGTAGTGACATAGCTACCAGAGCGCCATCTGTGTCTACCCTTTAATAGGGAATGCTCACAGCCAGAAGGCTGAGTGTGGTGCACACGTGTGAAGCAAGCAGGCAGCCATGCCACGGAGACGCATTTGTACTTCCTACAGCCAACTGAGCGCGCTTGAAAGAGGTCATATTGCTCCCTTCCAAGTGGCCGAATTGTTCTTTTGGAGAAGTGCTTCACACGTTGGACGTGCTGCGTCAGTTATACAACGATGCTGCTATCAGTGGTCAAGTGAACATTCTCCCACCCACAGACAAGGTTCTGGACGTCCACGCAGCACAGACACCTGCCAGGATCGTCATATTGTAAGGGAAGAAGCTTGAGATCGTACAGCTACCCCAGCACAGATAGGACGACTTGTGAGTTCGGACTTGTCAGCAGAAACTGTTGTTAACCGGTTATTAGCAATGGGACTACGAGCACAGATACCTCTAGCCCAGGGCCGCACGAACACGGAAAACCGCACGCGTGCAAAGCAAGGTGCAGCGAGTGCCTGCACAGTGCATCGGTTCAACTCGGCATACTTCGCCTCAACTCGGCTTGCTAGGTGAGGCCGACGCTGTGCGTTGCCGAATGCGCTGCCAGACGGCTTAGTCAACATTGGAATACGTAAGCGCAAGACAATTAACGGAATAATGGAACCATCTGCTCTAAAACAAGGGAAAATTGCCGAAAGTCAATTTAAACCGTAATGGGAACTCTCCCACTTTTTTGTGAGTTGTAACGATAAAGCCAAATGTCTAATCTGTCGTACACTAATTACGTTTGTCAGAAAATCGTCTGTTGCAAGGCACTACAGCAAATTGCATTTAGAACAGTATAGTGATATAACAGGGGATGCCAGAGAGGAAGAATTACAGAAGTTGCAAACTCTTGCAGAAGAGAATTCTGTATCTACAAACGAGGTTTGTTGCAAGTACTTTAGCATATATATTTTGGTTAAAGGTCACGCGAAACGAAATAACATTTGTTTAGATTCCTTAGTTTTCGTTTTCGCATAAATTATTTCTAACATATCTTTTTTTCTCTACTTTAGGGTGAAGAAGATGAGGGGTGTTGCGAAAGGACTCTCAGAGCTAGTTACAAAGTTGCTCTACGTTTAGCAAGAGCTGGGAGGCCGTTTATGGACGGGCCATTAATAAAAAACATTATGTTGGACGTAGTAGAGACAATGAATCCCACATTAGCTCCCGCGTACAGCAGAATACCACTTTCCAGAATGACAATGCATCGGAGAATCAACGACATTGCTGAGAATTTGTATGAACAACTGGCAGCCAAAATTGAAAACTTCCTAGCGTACTCCATCGCACTTGATGAGTCCACGGATATTAACGACACGGCTCAGTTAGCAATATTTTTGCGTGGCGTGGACGACGACCTACATGTAACGAAAGAGCTCCTGGATATGATTTCGTTGAAGGACACTGTTACAGGGGTGGATATTTTAGCAGCTGTTGAAACGGTAGCTGAAGGAATAGGACTCCCTTGGGAAAAGCTGTTTTCCGTAACCACAGACGGGGCGCCAGCAATGTGCGGTAAAGCAAAAGGGTTTATTGGTCTACTGCGGAAAAAACTTAACATGCCGAATTTACCTTCCGTTCATTGTTTTGCACACCAAGAGGCTCTTTGTGCGAAAGTTATCGGTCTTCAAGATGTGATGAAGGTAGTGGTGCGTATCGTGAACTACATTCGTTCTCATGGACTCACTCATCGTCAATTCAAAGAATTTTTGATTTCCTTTGATGAGGAGTATCCAGATATTCCCTACCACGCTGAGGTGCGCTGACTGAGCAAAGGGAAAGTGATTTCCCGAATTTTTCGACTACGCCACACTGTGGCTCAGTTTTTGGAGAGCAAAGGACGTCCGGAGCCACTTTTTCATTACCCTGAATGGGTAGCTGATTTAGGATTTTTAGCAGACATTATGGCTCTCCTAAATAATTTAAGTCTGAAACTCCAAAAAGAAAACAATTTCATCAACGATATGATCATCAAAATAAACGCTTTCCAGTATAAACTGAAGCTCCTCAAAAACAACCTTTCAGAGAAAAATACGCAACACTTTCCTGAACTAGGTAAGCGAGATACAAATTGTACCTTTATTAAAACAGCCTGATTTTTATAACCGCTCTAATCAAAACGGTACTATGTTTTTGTTTGACAGCATCTGTGCAGGAAGAAGCGCACTTTAAAAAATACGTCGAGGTGCTACAATCCCTTGAAAATGCGTTTAACGACCGATTCCAGGTAATGTGCCTATATATTACATACAGCTAAACGAAGGAAATTGCGTTACATATGCAAGTGTAACATTACATTAAAACCAATAGTACACATTACATGTTTATTAAAATCTATCACATTTTAGTACTTCGAAACAACGGCTTACATTACTTTCATTTATTAACATTGGCTTTGTTATTGTTTCAGGAAATTACCTACCTGCAGCCAATTCTCGATGTTTTTGTGAAACCTTTTTCGATGGGTATTGAAGATGCGCCTCCAGATTTACATTTCGAACTAACTGATATGCAAAGCGATGTTCACCGAAAGGATGTGTTTTACAATACAAAAGGTTTGCTCCAATTCTACCAGAATTTGCCGAAGGAAGAATTTCGCAAGTTACACAGAGAAGCAGCGAAGATTATTTCTATGTTTGGTTCCACTTGTGTATGTGAAAGGTTTTTTTCTGTTTTGTCTTGTACAAAAACTAGATTGCGTGCGAGTATTTCTAATTGTAATTTAAAAAATTCTCTCAGAATTGCTGTCAGCCAATCTCTTGTTCCAGATCTTAGTAGCTAATTGCAAATAAAATAAAGAGCACATAGGAATATACATTTGTGTTGAAACCAAATTTAAAATTGTTACCATTACAGTTTAAATAAAAATCTTTTGTACCGGTACACCAAACTAAGCTCTCCACCTAGTGTATATTAGTATTTGGCAATGACAAAGACAACAGGGTAAAAGCTTTGAAACAGGTCGAGACAGGCGGCGCTAGCGACACAAGCTAAGGAAGTGAGAGGCAGCTCTGTTGCGCAAAGCCGAGGAGTGGGGGGTCTGCACCGTCGTCGACATAGCGCAGCCGTCTTCTGCACTCTGCACTGTGCGATGCACCGGTGCATGCACCTTGTGCGGCCCTGCTCTAGCCCGTCTTGCAGTCACGCGACAGTATCGACGTGCGTGGCTCGCCTGGTGCCGTCAGAGGATCACGTGGGAAAATGGAATGGCGCGCCATGGTCTTCAGCGATGAAAGCAGGTTCTACCTGCACGCAAGTGACGGTCTTTGTGCATTCGACGTAGACCTGGTGAGCGCTGTCTCATAGACAGCACCGTGAACCCAGCCCCTCTAAGGTGGGGCAGTAACTCTTCCAGATGCTGGAGATGCTCTGGATATGTGGTACTACAGTCAAAAACATCACCCACGTAATTATAAACGGACTTAAATTTGAGTTCGCCCAACACAATATCCAAGAGACGCGACGAAACTACGGCTCCAGTCGACAGACCAAAGGGAACCCGCTTAAATCCATACAGATTAAAGTCGAGCCACGAAGACAGTAAAACATTTAGAGTCCTCAGTTCGAATTTGCTAAGACGCTTGATTCATGCGAGCACGGTGAAGAAACCAAGTAAAACAATTATGAAGGTTGGAAAGTGGAACGGATTTCAGAACAACCTTTTGTTTCAGCGCCCTATAGTCCATGACCGGTCGGCACTCCACAATTTGCCCCTTAGGAACAACAAATATGGGGGTGGTAGACGGTGATGTTGAGAGTCTGATCACCCCATCATGGTGCATACCGTTCACTAATTCCCACAAAATTTGCTTCTTGGGGGAAGGGAACACTATACGGAGCTCGCCGCATGAGGCTGATGTTAAATTTAATTTTGTTAGTAGCAATAAATTTATTAATAAGGAGTCAGGGATATGAACCAGACTTTTCGGAAGTTCACTAGCTCTGACCAGTCTTAATAACTAATCTAAAAATTCGCGTGCTGAAGCTGAACACTATTCACCCACTGAAAACCTTCGCAAGAACGTAACGCTATCATTTTACAAGGGCAAAATTCAACCCTAACAGTCTGCGGACTCCTTTGTTTCATCTGGATTAGGACAGCGGTGGTGGAATGCTCGGCAGCTGCGGACTGACAGACCTACGTGACCCATGGCGTTCGATGTAATTTGCATTGTTGCCTTTAGGAAATACAGTGAAATGGAAACCATATTATAGTTTATTGTCAAGAGTTTCTTATTATCGCAGTGTTATTTTCTATTAGTTACCTTGTGTTGTTAGGCACAGGTTAGTTAATTGTTCTGTTAATTTATTCTTGGAGAATGGAATTACTACTTGAATTCAGGAAGCCGAGCAAGCATCCAGAGGATTCAAAAATGTTTATCATCCAAAGATCTTGCACTCATGTATCACACATTCCTAAAAAAGGCAAAAACGTTATATTGTATCCAGTCTCCACTACGATGACAGTGTTTATGAAGAGATGAGCAAAGCAGAACAACAAAACGAAAGGAAATGTCGACGTGTGCGAAAAGTTGTGTGCTGCTTACAACTGTGCAAGACATACTCGCCGACGGCCTATGGTCATATTCCATTCCCTACTGACTGTTGGAAGTATGAGCTCTTCAGTAATTCAAGCTGCTAACAACAGACACACAGCTGCACTTGACAAAGAGATTTGCTGCAGTTGCTGTCTTTCCTGCTTGCTTCAGGACGTGTACAAGTCCAAGCTGCCATTAAAATTTAAGCACAGTAAATTACATATTCCCTATTACTTTGCTGATTTTTGGTTATAAATCTATATTTATCTAAACAGGGACTGATGGTCTGCAGCGACTACTAATGGTATAAAAAATGGCACGACTGCTGCAGCAGAAGAAGCAGACCAGTCCGCTGTATGAAATCAAGTGCCGAAATAAGATTAACATACAGGTTCATAACTACAATTAAACCATTGACGATGAAAAGTCGAGTGTTCTACGCTTGCCGTGCAACTTACCTATCAGAAACATCTGTCTATTGATAGTCAGACATATCTGAGACGAAATGCACAAATGAAAGAGCTCTAAATTCAAGATACCAACTATAATCCAAGAGTTAGACTGTGCTGCCAGAGTCGAGCAACGCGCACACAGGTTCTTTACCGAGTTGGGCACAAACAGAGGAGTGAACTTGACTTGTTACCGGCCTAATACGAGCATTGTGCTTCAGTGGGACGGGGGCATACCCTCTTGCCTGTTTCTGATGGCATCAGCAGTTTGGCCTTGGCCCACTCTTTATTGGACACTCACACACAGAATGCTCCCTTTTGCCACATTGTAAACAAACTTTCACCTTAGACTCTCTCAAAGTTCACAGGTTCCCTCTTGTTTACCTGATCAGAAAAGTAATATTCACTTAAGTCCCCCACACTGCTTGTCAGAAAACCTCAGACCTTAACTGTCAATGACCAAGGCGTTTAATTCCATAAATGTCGAGGGTTTCTGCGAAAAGGTTACACGTAAACCATCGTCAGACTTCATACGTTCCAATATGTTCTTGACAATTTCACACTCTCCAACCTGTAGTTCTAAGGCAGACACCATCGTGTGAATCTCCTCAATACACCTTGCCAGAGGTTTCCCAGGGGCCCACACATGGCAGAAATGTTTGCACTTAACTTCACTATTAATGAAAGGTGGATGATTTCAACTGAATATTCCGTTCCTTGAACCATGCAATGACCCTTGCCTCTGCAAAATCTCTGAAAATATTCATGCGTTGACGGATGGAGAACAACACGATGTGACATACCCAACGGCATCGGCATGAAACTCAAAGCAAACAACCACAAGATAAACTCAACCTGCACAATCATCAATAGAAAGTTCAGCAACTCCCTGAAGCAAATGAACAACATGGCTATGCAACCTGGCGAAAGATTCGACGCTGGGTCTATTTCATGCTATCTCCCTTCGGAACCACTAATTTACTCTAATTTCATGGTGGCCAAAGCACCTCCTTCACTCCCCCATGCCATATCATCTAAACTGGAACGCTAACGTCCATCTTCAACTCTCTAGTTAGCCAAGCAACTGATCAATTAAACGAGCCTGTTCCATGCTTGCTTGCGGCTGCCTGAGGTCGATTACCCAGGTGAGTAAGTGGAGCCTGGACGCTAGACACCTTCTTTCGGGTCAGTTGGCTGGCCTTAAGAAATTCAGAGTTCCGTGGCAATGATACAAGAGCTGCTGAACAAGTGTTAAGTGCTCCACTTACCTCGATAGCGCTGTCAAGAATGAGGGTCAACGGTCTATCTGAAACGGCGTGCAAGCAGGCTGCCAAATCCACTACTCTTCCGTAGCCCACCTGCTGACGGATTCTCATCAGTTCATATTGAAACTGATCACGTCCAAGAAATGAAATTCCCGGGAAACATCTCGCCCCCATCCTTTGCAACGGCTTTCTGGCATACATAACTTAATTAATACTATTTGGCTCTGAGCACTATGGGACTCAACTGCTGAGGTCATTAGTCCCCTAGAACTTAGAACCAGTTAAACCTAACTAACCTAAGGACATCACACACATCCATGCCCGAGGCAGGATTCGAACCTGCGACCGTAGCGGTCTCGCGGTTCCAGACTGCAGCGCCAGAACCGCGCGGCCACTTCGGCCGGCTAAATACTATTTACTAGTACATAGTAATACATATATAACAAATGAATGGTGAGAGGTGTTGTCAACAGGGGAAGAAATGTTTGCCTCCCACCCTTTCTCTAGCAAAACAACCACTCTCTTAGCGCCCTTAGGGCGTCCGGGAAAGGACCCAAATGGAATGACTGGACCCCAGGGGCTTTCTCTTCAACAACATTTACCATATGATAAAAATACAAATTGTTAAGTGACCTAGATCTGACAACAAGGAAAAATTTGAAGCCACACAATTGTGTTCTATAAAATTAACAAGAAAGAAGATAAATAATCTTCTAATTATGTCACAACATCTGTCTAAGGAAGTTAAAACAAGGAAATGATATAATGCTCATGAAATGATTGCCTTTATCAGGGCGCTAACATGAAAAGCATTTACTACCACGCTTTTTTAAACATTTAATATTACTTCAGGAAATACACTCCTGGAAATGGAAAAAAGAACACATTGACACCGGTGTGTCAGACCCACCATACTTGCTCCGGACACTGCGAGAGGGCTGTACAAGCAATGATCACACGCACGGCACAGCGGACACACCAGGAACCGCGGTGTTGGCCGTCGAATGGCACTAGCTGCGCAGCATTTGTGCACCGCCGCTGTCAGTGTCAGCCAGTTTGCCGTGGCATACGGAGCTCCATCGCAGTCTTTAACACTGGTAGCATGCCGCGACAGTGTGGACGTGAACCGTATGTGCAGTTGACGGACTTTGAGCGAGGGCGTACAGTGGGCATGCGGGAGGCCGGGTGGACGTACCGCCGAATTGCTCAACACGTGGGGCGTGAGGTCTCCACAGTACATCGATGTTGTCGCCAGTGGTCGGCGGAAGGTGCACGTGCCCGTCGACCCGGGACCGGACCGCAGCGACGCACGGATGCACGCCAAGACCGTAGGATCCTACGCAGTGCCGTAGGGGACCGCACCGCCACTTCCCAGCAAATTAGGGACACTGTTGCTCCTGGGGTATCGGCGAGGACCATTCGCAACCGTCTCCATGAAGCTGGGCTACGGTCCCGCACACCGTTAGGCCGTCTTCCGCTCACGCCCCAACATCGTGCAGCCCGCCTCCAGTGGTGTCGCGACAAGCGTGAATGGAGGGACGAATGGAGACGTGTCGTCTTCAGCGATGAGAGTCGCTTCTGCCTTGGTGCCAATGATGGTCGTATGCGTGTTTGGCGCCGTGCAGGTGAGCGCCACAATCAGGACTGCATACGACCGAGGCACACAGGGCCAACACCCGGCATCATGGTGTGGGGAGCAATCTCCTACACTGGCCGTACACCACTGGTGATCGTCGAGGGGACACTGAATAGTGCACGGTACATCCAAACCGTCATCGAACCCATCGTTTTACCATTCCTAGACCGGCAAGGGAACTTGCTGTTCCAACAGGACAATGCACGTCCGCATGTATCCCGTGCCACCCAACGTGCTCTAGAAGGTGTAAGTCAACTACCCTGGCCAGCAAGAACTCCGGATCTGTCCCCCATTGAGCATGTTTGGGACTGGATGAAGCGTCGTCTCACGCGGTCTGCACGTCCAGCACGAACGCTGGTCCAACTGAGGCGCCAGGTGGAAATGGCATGGCAAGCCGTTCCACAGGACTACATCCAGCATCTCTACGATCGTCTCCATGGGAGAATAGCAGCCTGCATTGCTGCGAAAGGTGGATATACACTGTACTAGTGCCGACATTGTGCATGCTCTGTTGCCTGTGTCTATGTGCCTGTGGTTCTGTCAGTGTGATCATGTGATGTATCTGACCCCAGGAATGTGTCAATAAAGTTTCCCCTTCCTGGGACAATGAATTCACGGTGTTCTTATTTCAATTTCCAGGAGCATAGATGTCACTCCCGAAAACAAACCAATAATTAATTAGAAAAAATCCAAAGAGGCCCTAACTCGCACAAACTCGCAAATACGAAAAGAAATTACAAACATTCAATATTAAAATTTCACTTCAAAAGAAATGGACAGTTTGAACATCTTATTTCGCTTATAAACTATAACAGGAGACACATCAGCATCTGAGAAGATAGCAAATACGCATGTTAGATCAAATCTCAAAGCCACAGAGGCAAAAGTGTACACAATAATTTCTGACAATAAACAATTTTCTACAGGATCCACGTATTGAGATTCAGGCTCTATGTAAAGACTGAGAAACCCTTGACACCGTAACACGCACCGGCTTGCATTTCTGATGTGTATGCTCCCTTTGCGAAAACCAGGAAGCCAATGGAACCGACCGAATGCTCCAAAGTGACCCCAGTATGTTCCTGCGGCTGGAAGGACCCAGCCAGACTTAGATAACAAATATGGTATGCGCACCTGAGATACAGAAAATCCTATTAGTTAAGATACAATTACCAGATCTTCACAGGACCTGCACTGAGCGGAGAAACAAGCCACCGATATGCAGACTAGGTACAATAATGTTAAGGAAGTCTCCATGTTTAATATTTACATTTAAGACTGGCAAAGTTGTAAATTAGAGGCCAAAATACAAGGGGACCTCCAATTTAGTCACTTTAGTAGCAAGTGCCGACTAACAAATATAAGGCAATAAGACCACTTCAACAATTTGCGCCCTAGACGACACAACAAAAATTAATTACACAAAGGGTAGTCTTTTACAATGAAAGTATTAAGTCAATTTCATTAAATGGAATACCGCAAACAGCTCTGGATCCTGAGGCTTGAGTCCTCCAGTGATTAGCTTTCAGTAGAGTTTGGAAAGTGGGAGAAATGAAAAATTCTTGCTTCTTTCCAGTTCCACAGTGAGGCAGTTATCTGCGAGATAGTTAGTTATCAAATAAGCGGTTGGCAAACATCCGATGGAACTGTGCTGTTTAATGGATCGAGTTGATCATTACTCTGGGTAACACTTGTACATGGGGACTGAGTGATATAATGAGAGTTTAAAAATTAATTGAACAGTGATTTAGGTCACATAATGTAAGCCTATTTTATCGTCGTTTCATTAAACTAGGATTAAACTGTGCTGTTGTTCATACATGTCTACCTTGCTAACATAGAGACAGCTGTTTTTTACATATGCACGAAGTGCACCGCGTGCCTGCTTGTGTTATGAAAAACGACGCGCTTGCTCATGTTTCAAGAACTACAGCACATCATACATATAAATATTACAGTTCGCCGAGGCAGCAAGGTTCTAATTGTCATTGAGGGGCTATCTTTCTCTCACACCACTAAGAAGTGGAAGCTCAGGATAAGGTGGTCACAAAGCATTGGTTGAGAGTGTAAGGACATATATTACATCAGTAGTAACATTGATTACTTTCAAGTTCAGCCTGAGATGTAACAAATCCTGGGGTCTACTTTAGGGATAATAACAATAGTATTGCATTGCCAGGGCAAGAACAACATGGGGCACAACCGCCAAGCTAGACATGGCAATACAGGCCTTCACAAACTCTGTCATCATATCCCAGCTATGACCCAGTCTCACTTGCTTCTTGCGAGCCATCTCACCTCGCTCCCTGAGCGCCATATACCTTCCTCATATGGCAGCCGACCAAAAATTCTGCTTTCGGCGGAATATCTATTTAGAATGAGCTTCCATGGCTCAGCCTCGGCTGGCATTTTCAGATACTTAGCTAATGCCGTAAGTACACATTGTTTATGGGGTAATAATTACAAAACAGTGGCATAAATTATAAAATTTCTGCGATAGTGTTAATTAATCAAAATTGTCCACAATGACAAAACAGAGGTCCATTGTCCTATTCAATGAGAGGAGGTGAAGCTACAAGTGTCGCATACCACACAACAGTTCACCAGAACTCTGTATTACATGTAGCTCCTGTTTATAAACTTGGCGTTGTAGACGAAACAGTAGTATCACTCACAGCATCACGGTTCATCTGCATAGATTACTGTCAGATAGATGCTTTGATTACTCATCTGAAAAGCTCATAACCTTCTTATACACTCATGCTCATAAATTAAGGATAATTGCAGAATGTGGCGCCACACAACGTGGCACAACACAAAACTGGCGCTAATAGCATAGGCACAAAGGGAACACACATGACATAGATCTGTAAGTCCACGGTATTGGTGATAAGTTGACAAAACCGTCCCGAAACACATGTGCTACAAAACGCCACTGTTTCCTGCGCATGAACCCCGATATCAATATGGGATATGATCACTTGCACATGTGCACGGGCCGCACAACGGGTTGGCATACTCTGGATCAGGTGGTCGAGCAGCTGCTGGGGCATAGCCTCCCATTCTTGCAACTGCGCCTGTCGGAACTCCTGAAGTGACGTAGGGGTTTGAAGACGTGCAGCGATACGTCGACCGAAAGCACCCCAAACGTGCTCGATGGGGTTGAGGTCTGGAGAACAGGCAGGCCACTTCATTCGCTTGATATCTTCTGCTTCAAGGTACTCCTCCACGATGGCGGCTCGGTGGGGCCGTGCATTATCATCCATCAGGAGGAAGGTGGGACCCGCTGAAAAGGCGGACATACTGGTGCAAAAGGACGTCCCGATTACCTCACCTGTTACAGTTCCTCTATCGAAGACATGCAGGGGTGTACGTGCACCAATCATAATCCCACCCCACACAATCAAACCACGACCTCCATACTGGTCCCTTTCAAGGACATTAAGGTGTTGGTATCTGGTTCCTGGTTCACGCCAGATGAGACTATACCTGGACTCGTCCGTGAACATAACCTGGGGCCACTGTTCCAATGATCATGTACTGTGTTGTTCTAGACACCAGCCTTTACAGGCTCTCCCGTGACCAGGAGCGGAATGCACCTTGCAGGTCTCCGTGCGAATAAACCATGTCTGTTCAGTCGTCTGTAGACCGTGTGTCTGGAGACAACTGTTCCAGTGGCTGTGGTAAGGTCCCGAGCAAGGCTACCTGCAGTACTCTGTGGCCGTCTGCGGGCACTCATGGTGAGATATCGGTCTTCTTGTGGTGTTGTACACTGTGGACGTCCCGTATTGTAGCGCCTGGACACATTTCCTGTCTGCTGGAATCATTTCCATAATCTTGAGATCACACTTTGTGGCACACGGAGGGCTCGTACTACGACCTGCTTTGTTTGAGCAGCCTCCAGTCTCCTTGTTATTCTACCCCTCATAACGTCATCAATTTGTGTTCTTTTAGTCATTTTTAACACTGTCACCATTAGCACGTCTGAAAACGTCTGCACACTTACTCGCTGGACCGTACTCTAACATGCACCAACACATCTCTGCATATGTGGACTGCTGCCAGCGCCACCGTGCGACGACCGCAGGTCAAATGCACCGCATGGTCATACCCCGAGGTGATTTAAACCTGCAAACCGCCCACCAGAGCATTGTTTCACCATGTATCAGCATTATCCTTTATTTATGAGCGTGAGTGTATATACAGGGTGTCTCACTTGACTCCGCCACCTCAAATATTTCTGGAACAACAATAGATATTCAAAAACGGTTCTCACCAGCATGAACGTACGGCGGGGCCTTAGGAAACCAAATACTATGCGAAATTTTAAAACATAAACAAATACTGTTTTCAACGCAAACTTGTGTATTTTTAAATGGACGCCCCCTACTATTTCGTCTGCAATCAATAGTATGAAAAATCACAAGATAATGGCGTTGGTTGCATCGCCATACGTCAATTACATCCCGAGAAATTGCGAAGCGAAGTTGATGCTTGAAATACATGAAGCGTACAGCTAGCTCGCGTCCTGTGACTCAAGTGTGCACCTCACACTGCCTGTGTCAGGGGCTCACACAATGGGAAGCTATGCACAATCCACAAAAACGAACAAGTAACACGTCCAACGATAAGTTACGTTTTTCAAATTGTAAATCTATTTTTATTCTAGCGAAATGACAACTAGAGCTACAAATAGAGGTAACACATTTTAATTCACTTTGCTACACACACATTTACTAGTGCCCTGTCGCCCACAGAAACTGTATTGTTGTCCATTACATCCAGCATAGAAATTACACCCACATCTTGATCAATGAAACTGTGTCACGTCAACATATGTTCCAAGTCCCCTTCATTTGCGTCAATACACGTTTGCAGACGAGTAAAGAGAGAGTGTTGCACAGATAGTAGAGTTTCCACAGATATTGCCGCACACACTGCAGTAATACGATGTTGCATATCCTCTGCTGTCATTGGGGTTTCTTGATACACTCTGTCTCTCACTGTGCCCCAGATAAAGAAGTCTAATTGGGGACCCTGCTGGCCATCGCACAGTACCTCCCCGCCCCATTCACCTATGTAGAAATGTCGCTTCTAGAACGTCTCTGGCAACTTTTGCATTGTGTATGCGACATCCATCATTTTGGAACCACACTGATAGACGAGTTTGCAATCCTAGATCCTCCATAAGGAGCGCTAGTGTGTTTTGAAGAAATGATGCATATCGCTGTCCATTTAATGTTCCACGGTAAAAATAGGGACCTACAATACAGTTAGCAATGATACCGCACCATAAATTGACACTCCACTGTCGCCGATGAGCAACTTGGCGAATCCAGTGGGGATTTTGCACAGACCAGTAGTGCATGTTCCACAGATTCACATTACCGTGATTTGCAAATGAAGCCTCGTCCGTAAACAATGTATTGCTTACGAATACTGGAGTTCTTGCAACTGCTGAAGCACAAAACGACAGAATGCAATGCTGGATTCAAAGTCATTCCCGTACTGTTCTTGGTGTAGTGAGATATGGAACGGATGAAACCGATGCCGATGCAAGATTCTGCACATACTACTGTGGCTTATTCGTACACCTCGAGCAATTTCTCATACAACCACCTGAGGATTGTGCGCTGCAGTAGCCAGAACAGCAATTTCGTTTCCATTACCAGTCGCTGGCGTTGTACGTCGACGTTTTGTGGAAGCCCAGCTCCCTTTTTCCGTGAGTGTCTTCCAGATGTTGCCAATGGTTCGACGTGACGGGCACCGCCGATGTGGGTAGCGTTCAGCATACAGTGTCACAGCTGCGGTTGCATTTCTGTGACATTCACCATAAATTAAAATAATATCTAGTTTTTCTCCAACACTGAAGGCCGGCATATCGACTAGATGACGGCAAATGTAACAAGCCACAAGAAAACACATGAAGAGGTGGACCGATTCAAGTAAGGTACAGCTTAAGAAGGGGCTAAACTATCCCCCTTTAGCAGTGTCAACAATGACATGTGGACCAATGATGTGTTGTCATAAAATATCACACCATACATTAACACCCCACTAACGTAGTACGTCAGTCACATCACGATTACCGGCAGCGTGAGGTGCACGCTTAAGTCTCAGGACGTGCGCTAGTTGTGCGCTTCATTTACACTCCTGGAAATTGAAATAAGAACACCGAGAATTCATTGTCCCAGGAAGGGGAAACTTTATTGACACATTCCTGGGGTCAGATACATCACATGATCACACTGACAGAACCACAGGCACATAGACACAGGCAACAGAGCATGCACAATGTCGGCACTAGTACAGTGTATATCCACCTTTCGCAGCAATGCAGGCTGCTATTCTCCCATGGAGACGATCGTAGAGATGCTGGATGTAGTCCTGTGGAACGGCTTGCCATGCCATTTCCACCTGGCGCCTCAGTTGGACCAGCGTTCGTGCTGGACGTGCAGACCGCGTGAGACGACGCTTCATCCAGTCCCAAACGTGCGCTAGTTGTGCGCTTCATTTACAGTATTTCGAGCGTCAACTTCGCTTCGTAGTTTCTCGGGATGTAATTGCCGTATTGCGATGGAACCAACGCCACTATTTTTGTGATTTTTAATGGTAGGGATAGCATACGAAATAATAGGGGGTGTTCATTTAAAAATACACAAGTTTGTGTTGAAAATAGTATTTGTTTACGTTTTAAAATTTTGCATAGTGTTTGGTTTCCTAAGACCCTGCCGTACGTTCATGCTGGTGAAAACTGTTTTTGAATATCTACTGTTGTTCCAGAGATATTTGAGGTGGCAGAGTTAGATGAGACACCCTGTATATGCGGAGGCATTCTAGAGACATGGTGTCAAAGCGAAACAGCAATATTATCCCGCGTATGACCAATACAACCTAATATCAGACCATGACTTCTGTGTGCAAGAGGACGGTTACTAGGGGAGTAGTGAACTGCGATAACACTGTTAGATCTAGTCTGGCTACTGATTGTGGTATTTATTTCCTCGTGAGACGTCACTGTTTCTTTATATGTGTTTCCGGTTGTTGACGATCATTTTATAGGACTGCTGTGAGCGTATCACAATTTCCGAATCGTAATCAAACTTGAACTTTGTAAACAGCAGGCGTCATACACCTCCGGGAAGCTATGTAGTGTTTGTGTTACAAAGAATCGATATTTCTTTGGTGTGCTAGATAATTGTTTTACTGCGTTACAGTTTGCCACTGTAGTTTATTGGAGAGAAGTCCGCCTGCTTAGCTGAGTGGTAACGAGCTCGTCTCCCATGCAAGCAGGCTAGGGTTCGATTCCCGGCCGGGTTGGCGATTTTCTCCGCTCGGGGTCTGGGTATTGTGTTGCTCTCATCCTCGTCTCATCCTCATCACCAGCGCGCAATTCGCCCACTGTGGCGTCGACTGAAACAAGACTTGCACTTGTGGCCGAACTTCCCAGGATGGGGACTCCCGCCCAACGACGCCATATGCCCATTTCATTTCCATTTTCATCGGAGAGAAACTTGCAGGGAAATATGTATTTCTTACACTGGATATTAACAGCGTCACATTCCATACCACTGATAGGTCGGAAACTACGCAGCTCTAGCATTACAGCGTGTTCAAGTGCTTAACCATATACCCCTTGGAAATTGTTTGAGTTCCACAATCATTTCTATATTATATATATCTTCATGGTGTAAGGTAGCAGTTTTAACATTTTACATGATGCTAAATCAGTACTAATACACCGAATAATAATTGATAATTGGCCCACCGGTAGGAGAGAATGGACACAGAAAAGGAAGTTGTGTGTGTCATGTCAGACTAACGAGATGGGCTAAAAGGCTGGAACACGGCCGGAACACCTAAGGAAGGTGTTTAGGTCATGTCAAACTAACTGGATGGCCGCGGCCGGACCCCTTTGTCAGCTGGCACTTCAGACCACCAAAGACGTTGGGAGAGGCTGGGCCATCACAACAAGAAGCGAGAATGAGCTATATGCGAAAGAGACAAAGACGATTTCGCGCCACAGTGGAAAATTTGCGGAAGACTGTGACGGGATTGGCACAGAGAGCGTAAAGATACGTATTAGAAGTTTGGCGGCAACAGTAACCGCGGGAGAATTCTGTGTCGTGGTTGGGTACAAACGCGCACGGATACATGGAAGTCTGTGTCGTGATTGGCTACCAACGCGCACGGATCCATGCAGCGAAGAACGGCCAGGTTTGCAAAAACTCTGAAGGTGGACTCTGGGGTCGGCTGTGGAGGAGAGCAGTCGCGGTGTCTGGCTGCCCTGCTTGGAGAGCGTGGAGAGAAGTAGGTTGGAGAAGTTACCGGCATTGAGTCCAGTGGTTACTCTCCAAGTCTGAATAGTGTAGAGCATACGACTCCACAAACGTAGCATTATCTGTTCCTCTGAGGAGAGAAACAGATTTGTACTAACTTGTGGTGACATATGCAATCTGAAGTGTACCTTTGCTGCCGCGCACTTGAGTCGACCAACTACTCTTGGCATATGTGCAAGTAGCTTGAGTATTGACTAGTGACGGACTCCACAATTGAACACTTGAGTACAGGAGTTTACGGCCGCAAACCACGTCCACTTTGGAGATTAAAGCCAAGCTCGCTCACGGGAAAGACGGCATCACGACGTTGGCTGGGCCAACCGTCGTAATCATCAGGGAGAATTACGGTGATAATAGTAATCATCAGCCAAAGTAGGGCACTTTAATTCTAAATGAGTTCGTATTCCGCTAGCTCTTTGACTGGCGCTCTCTGAGTCTGTGTCCGTTCAGGCAGAACTTCAATAGAGTCACTTGCGGGTTCAGTGTTGACTTTAGTAGTCAAGAAAAGAGCATGCATTGTGCCAATGTTAGGCTAGTTAGGTTAGCGAGTGTATTGTATTGTCATGTTATGCTTGAAATATTGCTCATCCTGAATAAATCTTAATTTGGTATCATATGCTAATCACCGCATTATTGATTTCGTAGGTAGCAATCACCATATTTTTGTTTAATAATTAGAGTTCATTGGTAATTTCTATGCAATTGATATTGGGGGTATAACCGCGCGTTTAAACAGAGCCAACTTCAGTCAGACAGCAACTCATGGTCGACTAAGACTACCAATAGATGTTTTTCAGTATATCGATAATTATACAATAACCCCCCCCCCCCCGTACGTTGCAATGGTATGGACACTAAATATCGGAACAATACTTCAGAACTGTTAGCACATGTTATTTACATAAAATGTTTCGAACTCTTCTTCTAAGTCACTGAGAGAGGTTAGTGAGAGACTGCAAACCCTGTTGACAGTTGTAATGTTTATGAAGTTAGTGCAGCAGGGTGTGTAATTTCACATGTTAAATATTGCCGCTATCCATTTGTCCGTTTCCTCATTAAATGCAATTTTCATTGCTGGCAATCATTTTATAGGACTGATGTGAGCATAGTACACTACTGGCCATTAAAATTGCTACACCACGAATATGACGTGATACACACGCGAAATTTAGTCGACAGGAAGAAGATGCTGTGATATGCAAATGATTAGCTTTTCAGAGCATTCACACAAGGTTGGCGCCGGTGGCGACACCTACAACGAGCTGACATGAGGAAAGTTTCAAACCGATTTCTCATACACAAACAGCAGTTGACCGGCGTTGCCTGGTGAAACGTTGTTGTGATGCCTCGTGTAAGGAGGAGAAATGCCTATCATCACGTTTTCCGACTTTTATAAGGGTCGGATTGTCACCTACCGCGATTGCGGTTTATCGTATCGCGACATTGCTGCTCGCATTGATCGAGATCCAATGACTGTTTGCAGAATATGGAATCTGTGGGTTCAGGAGGGTAATACGGAACGCCTTGCTGGATCCCAACGGCCCCGTATCACTAGCAGTCGAGATGACAGGCATCTTATCCGCATGGCTGTAACGGATCGTGCATTCACGTCTCGATCCCTGAGTCAACAGATGGGGACGTTTGCAAGACAACAACCATCTGCACGAACAGTTCGACGTCATTTGCAGCAGCATCGACTATCAGCTCGGAGACCATGGCTGCGGTTACCCTTGACGCTGCATCACAGGCAGGAGCGCCTGCGATGGTGTACTCAACTACGAACCTGGGTGCACGAATGGCAAATCGTCATTTTTTTCCGATGAATCCTGATTCTGTTTACAGCATCATGATGGTTGCATCCGTGTTTGGCGACATCGCGGTGAACGCACTTTGGAAGGGTGCATACGTCATCGCCATACTGGCGTATCAGTCGGCGTGATGGTATGGGGTGCCATTGGTTACACGTCTCGGTCACCTCTTGTTCGCATTGACGGCACTTTGAACAGTGGCCGTTACATTTCAGATGTGCTACGACCCGTGGCTCTACCCTTCATTCGATCCCTGCGAAACCCTACATTTCAGCAGGATAATGCACTACCGTATGTTGCAAGTCCTGTACGGCCTTTCTGGATACAGAAAATATTCGACTGCATCCCTGGCCAGCATATTCTCAAGATCTCTCACCAACTGAAAACGTCTGGTCAATGGTGGTAGAGCAACTGGCTTGTCACTACTCTTGATTAACTGTGGTATCGTGTTGAAGCTGCATGGGCAGTTGTACCTGTACTCGCCATCCAAGCTCCGTTTGACTCAAAGCCCAGGTGTATCAAGGCCGTTATTACGGCCAGAGGTGATTGTTCTGGGTACTGATTTCTCAGAATCTATGCACCCATACTGCGTGAAAATGTAATCACATGTCAGTTCTAGTATAATTTATTTGTCCAATGAATACCCGTTTATCGTCTGCATTTCTTCTTGGTGAAGCAATTTTAATGGCCAGTAGTGTATTATTTCTGAACTGTAATGAGATGTGAGCACTCTATGCTATACATCTCAGGAAAGTGTATTGTGCATGTATTACAAAGCATCTATGCTTTTATTTCGTGTAGAAGGAAGTAGTTTAACATGATAAAACTACTTCCTTCTACACGAAAAAAAGTATATTGTTATTGTGCATGTATTACAAAGCATGTACGTTTTTCTTTCGTGTAGAAGGAAGTAGTTTTATCATGTTAAATTCGGTCACCATAGCGAGAGGGATAGAAAACTTACATAGTGGACATAAATCAGATGTTGGACAAATATGTCATGCATTAGAGTGTTAAGAGGATTGCACTCCACATGACCAATATTTCGGAAACCATATGGCTTATACACTATAGCCTGTTTAAGTGCTTAACTGTGTAGCCTTAGGAGGGCATGTGTTTATGTTTACAGTCATTTCCATTTTGCCAATATTATCTTGGTACTAACCCCAGACACTAGAACAATACTTCAAAATTGATAGCACAGCTGATTTACGTAAAATGCTTCAAACTCCGACCGTCTATCATGCGTAAACCACATGTTTATTCCTAACTGTCTGTTACATCACAACAACACTCTCATATCTACTGTACACCAATAACGGGTGCTAAACTCCTTGAAATGCACACATCTGAAGAGATCTTGTGCCCTTAGATGGGTGCCATGACTATGATTCGTGAGGAACGGTCTTCGGCGAACGGCAGCTATGGACTACATGTAATGTGGGATGTAATGGATACAGAACCCTCCTATTTCTGGTTAGTTGCAAATTAAATCGATGACAGTATTGCAGGGAGGGTTGGTCAAAGACAGTGTGGGGAGATCTTCCATATCCAACTTTATCCTAAGAATGCGGGAATACTCTGTGACTCCCATCCACATAGGGAAAGGTGACCAATCGTAATCTTAAATTCCACACTGTGATCGAGGTGATAGAAATATGTAGATAATCTAATTGCATCAACATAGGACGCTGTCTGGTATACTTTGGTGTATGTGTCCAAGAATTAACAACTAATGGACGTACTGCACAAGCACATCTCTACATCAGAATCTATTATATGGTACTCGTAAAGTAGTGGAGGGGTGGTTTAGTGATGGTACAAAAATTGGGAAGCATGTGGCTTTGTCATTGGTTGGCACTGAAGTTACAGAAAAACTGGTAAAATAGCTAAAACTGATCACACTATTAACTGCGATGCTTATTACAGTACATCACTCCATATTGATGGCGTCTTTTCCATCTCATCCGTCCACAGGTACGCTGTTGATTACTACATAGTGACTGACTGAGACCACTTGTTTGAGATGGAGAAAGTATAGGTGGGAGCAACACCTTCCGGGGATGGCCAGCACAGAAACAGTGATCATGTACGTGACTGTAATATGAGGTATCAGTGCTATAGGTCTCTTCAAAACGTAACACCAAGTCATCTGCTACCCCATAACTGTGGAAGATGAGATTAAGTGTAGAGGTCTTTGGACAGCTGTTTGAAACGCTCCACAATGCTGCCAACTCTTCCAGTTTCCGTATGTTGCGATGTCTTTCACGTTTTTGTCAGTAGGAAAAACTGCCTCTGTCTTTTCTTTCAACCACTCTGCGTGTTGTGAGAGCAGCATAATTTACACAAAGCGATGCCCAGCTTTGTATGAGACCCAACGGATCTAAATGTGTTAATGTTGGTTTAGCACCTTACACTGACTTTGAAGTCATGACAGAAAAACAAAATATGTAGCTGTGTACACAGCTGTAATTATACACTGCTTCAGTGTGTTACATCAAAAAACAATGACTCAATCTGCTTATGAAACCAACATAAGAAGCCTTTCCTCCAGTTCCTCTTTCACTTCTTTCGCGCCGGCCGCGGTGGCAGAGCGGTTCTAGGCGCTTCAGTCTGGAACCGCGCTACTGCTACGGTCGCAGGTTCGAGTCCTGCCTCGGGCATGGATGTGTGTGATGTCCTTAGGTTAGTTAGGTTTAATTAGTTCTAAGTTCTAGGCGACTGATGACCTCAGAAGTTAAGTCGCATAGTGCTCAGAGCCATTTGAGCCACTTCTTTCGCTGGTGCCTTTATTCCGTAGTTTCGCAGGGTCGGCATGGTTAGGAATGGATTTAGCAAGGTTAATGTTAAGGGGTGGCTGGATGCCCATCCTACCGCCACGTTGTACCCCCCGGGACGGAATTTGTGTATTCCAGCTCTCTGTGTCTTGTGTAAGCCATTGAATAGCACGATTGTGTTCGGATGTCTGCGAGCCGTATAACAGAGGCGGGACGTGGGGACCAGCCCGGTATTCACCTAGTGGGATGTGGAAAACCGGCATAAAACCACATCCAGGCTGGCCGGCACACCGGCCCTCGTCGTTAATCTGCCGGGAGATTCGATCCGGGGACGACGCGCCTACCCGAGTCCAAGAAGCAGCGCATTAGTGCTCTCGGCTAACCTGGCGGGTCGTGGTCTTCCTCCAGTGCAGGCGACAAAACTTTACACAGGTCTGTGGAAGCGACATCGATCACTGGTCGCCTGCTCCAGTGGACTGATAAATGTATATTTAATCGGATCAGCACGTATGGTCGATGTCAACATGCACACACTATTTGTTTCCGGATATATTGGAAGAGAGAGACGTGGTAAAATCTTAGTGAGTTCTCTACCAGATGACGTTAGGGAAGTTTTTGAAGTTCGTAGTTTTATTCAGTTCTGTGTTACAAAAATAACTTGGAGAGAGAGAGAGAGAGAGAGAGAGAGAGAGAGAGAGAGAGAGAGAGAGAGACTGTGCTCTCAACAACCACTCGGACATCATTCCACCGTCGTATTTCTAGTTTGGTAGTCATAGGAATGCGACAAAGGAGATTACGTCATGTAAAGGAGGAATGTTTATATGCTGAAGCGCCAAAGAAACTGGTATAGGCATGTCTATTGAAATACAGATATATGTGAGCAGGCAAAATATGGCACTGCCGTCGGAAACGCCTACATAACACAACAAATGTCTAGTGCAATTGTTAGATCGGCTACTGCTGCTACAATGGCGGGTCATCAAGATTTAAGTGAGTCTGGACGTGGTGTTATAGTCGGCGCTCGAGTTGTGGGACACAGCACCTCCGAGGTAGCAATAAAGTGGGAATTTTCCCTTACGACCATTTCACAAACGTTCCGTGAATGTCAGGCATCCGGTAAAACAACAAATCTCCGACATCACTGCGGCCGGAAAAAGATCCTGCAAGAACGGGGACAACGACGACTGAAGAGGATCGTTCAACGTGACAGAAATGCAACCCTTCAGCAAATTTCTGCGGATTTAATTGCTGGGCCATCAACAAGTCTCAGCGTGAGAACCATTCAACGGAACATCATCGATATGGGCTTTCGGTGCCGAAAGCCCAGTCGTGTGCCCTTGATGACTGGATGACGCAAAGCTTTACGCCTCACCCGCGTTCGTCAACACCGACATTGGACTGTTGATGACTGGAAACATGTTGCCTGGTTGGACGAGTGTCGTTTCAAATTGTATCAAGTGGATGGACATGTAAAGGTATGGAGTCAATCTCATGAATCCATGGACCCAGCATGTCAGGAGGTGGAGACCCCGTAATGGTGTGGGGCGTGTGCAGCTAGAGTAATATGGGGCCCCTGATCGTCTAGATACGACTCTGAGAGGGGACATTTACGTAATCATCCTGTTTGATCACCTCCACCCATTCATATGCATTATATGGATATGGTGTCTGTATGTAGTTCTGGCAACACCGGCCTTGACCTTCTTCTTCTGTGCGGATGCACACATATTCCCCGAACTCTTACGGGACTTGGTAAGAATGTCCTCCACGAGTACTGAATGCGTTGGGGTGGTACACTACGAATGTAGTGTGTGGACATACAACGTGAGAATTTGGGTCTCGCGGGAGGCGCGCGAGATAGTCCATGCAGTCGAACTATCCTTTGTGCCCTCGGTGACTCAGATGGATAGAGCGTATCCCTTGTAAGCAGGAGATCCCGGGTTCGAGCCCGCCGGGCACACATTTTCACCTGTCCCCGTTGATATACACTCCTGGAAATTGAAATAAGAACACCGTGAATTCATTGTCCCAGGAAGGGGAAACTTTATTGACACATTCCTGGGGTCAGATACATCACATGATCACACTGACAGAACCACAGGCACATAGACACAGGCAACAGAGCATGCACAATGTCGGCACTAGTACAGTGTATATCCACCTTTCGCAGCAATGCAGGCTGCTATTCTCCCATGGAGACGATCGTAGAGATGCTGGATGTAGTCCTGTGGAACGGCTTGCCATGCCATTTCCACCTGGCGCCTCAGTTGGACCAGCGTTCGTGCTGGACGTGCAGACCGCGTGAGACGACGCTTCATCCAGTCCCAAACATGCTCAATGGGGGACAGATCCGGAGATCTTGCTGGCCAGGGTAGTTGACTTACACCTTCTAGAGCACGTTGGGTGGCACGAGATACATGCGGACGTGCATTGTCCTGTTGGAACAGTAAGCTCCCTTGCCGGTCTAGGAATGGTAGAACGATGGGTTCGATGACGGTTTGGATGTACCGTGCACTATTCAGTGTCCCCTCGACGATCACCAGTGGTGTACGGCCAGTGTATGAGATCGCTCCCCACACCATGATGCCGGGTGTTGGCCCTGTGTGCCTCGGTCGTATGCAGTCCTGATTGTGGCGCTCACCTGCACGGCGCCAAACACGCATACGACCATCATTGGCACCAAGGCAGAAGCGACTCTCATCGCTGAAGACGACACGTCTCCATTCGTCCCTCCATTCACGCCTGTCGCGACACCACTGGAGGCGGGCTGCACGATGTTGGGGCGTGAGCGGAAGACGGCCTAACGGTGTGCGGGACCGTAGCCCAGCTTCATGGAGACGGTTGCGAATGGTCCTCGCCGATACCCCAGGAGCAACAGTGTCCCTAATTTGCTGGGAAGTGGCGGTGCGATCCCCTACGGCACTGCGTAGGATCCTACGGTCTTGGCGCGCATCCGTGCGTCGCTGCGGTCCGGTCCCAGGTCGACGGGCACGTGCACCTTCCGCCGACCACTGGCGACAACATCGATGTACTGTGGAGACCTCACGCCCCACGTGTTGAGCAATTCGGCGGTACGTCCACCCGGCCTCCCGCATGCCCACTATACGCCCTCGCTCAAAGTCCGTCAACTGCACATACGGTTCACGTCCACGCTGTCGTGGCATGCTACCAGTGTTAAAGACTGCGATGGAGCTCCGTATGCCACGGCAAACTGGCTGACACTGACGGCGGCGGTGCACAAATGCTGCGCAGCTAGCGCCATTCGACGGCCAACACCGCGGTTCCTGGTGTGTCCGCTGTGCCGTGCGTGTGATCATTGCTTGTACAGCCCTCTCGCAGTGTCCGGAGCAAGTATGGTGGGTCTGACACACCGGTGTCAATGTGTTCTTTTTTCCATTTCCAGGAGTGTATATCAACGCCCGTCAGCAGCTGAAGGTATTAATATATTCAAATTCCACCCATTCATGTCCATTGTGCATTCTGACGGATTTGGGCTATTCCAGAAGATCAATGCGACAACCCACACGGTCAGAATTGCTTCAGAGTGTCTTCAGGAACACTCTTCTGTGTTTTAAACACTTCCGCTGGCCACCAAACTCCCCAGACATGAACATTGTTGAGCATATCTGGTATGCCTTGCGACTTGCTGTTCAGAAGAGATCTCCACCCCCTCGTACTCTTACGTATTTATGGACGGCCCTGCAGGATTCATGGTTTCAGTTCCCTCCAGCACTACGTCAGATATTAGTCGAGTCCATGCCACGTCGTGCTGCGACACTTCTGCGTGCTCGCGGGGGCCCTACACGATATTAGGCAAGCGTACCTGTTTCTCTGGCCCTTCGTTGTAATCAGTCATTCGAAATCGATAAATTGTAGAGATGTTATGCTACTGAATTCCTCTGGGCAGTCCATGTATACTCTGCATGAATTTCCTCCTGTACGTTAGTTTGCTACTTTTCTCCTTGTGATAGCTTTCTACCTAGTCAGTGACGGCCGGAGGACCAGACGATCTTCTGACTAATGGAACAGTGCTGTCGGAGCGTGATGGTATTTAGAGAGAATTATCAGGGGTCTGTAACGTGGCGGGGGACGTCTCTGATTCGTCGAAACTGATGGGTTCAAAAGCCGTATATTGAAGACTGGGAGATTCGTGAGAATACGGCAGGTAAGCTCTTCTGTGACGAAAGGGCAGTTGAGAGATGACCTCTATACCGTTACTTCCAAGTGCTGTGGGCAAACATATTACCACCTCTCACATACACCTCACGAAGTGACTGCCTTGAAAAATTAAGTCTAATTCGAAGGTTTCTGCAGAAAGACATCAGCAGTTGAAGTTTTGTCTCTTGTTTTATCGATAAATAAGAGGAAACTTTCTTCTGGGAATTTTGTGTGTCAATAAATGGACGGACTGACATCTTAAAAGGTAGACTAAATTTGTATCTATATGCTTACTTCGCAAGCCATCGTACAGTGTGTGGCGGAGGATATCCTGTACCACTGCTAGTCATTCCTTTTCCTAACAGCGAGGGTAAAAAACTACCTGTATGTCTCCCTATAAGCGTAATTTGTCGTATCTTATCTTCGAGATTCCATAAGCGAAATGTATGTTGTGGTAGTCAGCTTCAAATGTCAGTTCTCATTAGTGTTCCTCGTGAAGAGCGTTGCCTTCCCTCCAAGGATTCCCATTCGAGTTCTCGAATCATTCGCCCACTAATTTGGCGGGAGCCGATAGGAACGTTTTTCTGAGGGAAACCTGGGTCTGCAGGCGAGCACACGTTTCGGATGTTGCGGTCAGTAGACAGGTATTTTATTATTGCTCAATGTGTCAGCCTCCCCGGTTTATTTCGAAAACACATCTAAGAACGTTTCGGTTTGCAGGAGAGATGAGGGGAAACATATTGCTCAACATCCTGGAATACACCCCTGCGACTTTTAAGCGCCCACTCCTTCTGAGAAGGAATAGGACAACTTTTGTGAATCTGGGGAGTGATGGGTTTTCAGCTGAGAGCAGAACAGCCCTGATGCGTGGGCGGAGGTTCGTAACCCGATGACAGCTGTTCACATGTGATCTGGAGCTGAAGGGGTCGCGGGGGTGGGGAAGAGAATGAAAGATCCTACTGCCCCCATAAAGCAACAGGTCTCAGCAGGAATAGTTCGGGAGCAGTATACCTGAATTCTAAGTGATTTACTTCCACCAGCACGAAAACGAAGAAACAGAAAGCAATTAGCTTCGAATGTCTTCGCTATCTGACGACGGTTACCACCATTTTGGTTTCGGAGGAAGTGACTACCTAACCTGTGGAAAGCCTCCGGAAATGTCATGGAATCGTCTGTAACAGTTACCTGGTGAATGTAATCCGACTACAGGGAAAGGAAATCTCATGACGAAATTTATTAATTAGCCTATCATTTTGATATCAATGACGTGGTGCCTGGCTTGTGGAAGAGAGGGCGAGAGTACCATGGATATGATTCGAAGGTTGTTGTGGTGGGTGCTGAGGCGTTTTTTCGTTGTGGCGAGATCTTTTAACGGGGAGACATGATCATCGTAATAAAATCAGCTATACTACCGAAATCATAAAGTGATATGTAACATGAAGCTGATACTTAAAAATTCTGTGCTTCTACCTTGAGAGACTTCGTATGTGACGATACATTTGTTTACTTTGACAGAGTTCAAACGTGAGGAGGCATCCTGTGGCAGACGTAGAGGACGCTCTTAGCCCTCCGCCATGGGACAAAATAGAGTTTAATGTTCTAGCCCTGTGATGCGGGACGGAACAGATAAGAACAGATTTTTTTACCTGATGAGAGAATGCTTAGAGGAAATATAGCTTATGCCATAGTGTTGTACAGGATTTTCACAACTAACGATATTTCAGTAAATGTGAAAATGCGTGTATGGTCCGATTTCTTGTGTTTTCGAAAATAACTCGTATAAACGAAAGGCATCTACATTTCACCTGATAAATTTGAGGTGGATTGACAAAACGACGATCCCGTTTTGGATTTTTTAAACTATGGGGTCTACGTCAGGGATGGAATATCTGTATACGCCCCAGCCGCTGGTGCCTGACTCCCTCTGTGCCGCGGTCGGCGGTGGGAGTAACGAGGGGTCGGGCAGCGACAGAAAGATGCGGATTAGCCTGGCCTCCGGCGACCGGTGGCTTCTCGGCGTGACAGCTCTCCAGGAACACAGTACACAGATTGTGCTGGACTAGACGGAGATGACTGGAGGTGACTGGTCAGTTTTCTTTTTTGTCTTGAGACACCGTGTTCAGGTTAGCTAACGACACTATATTCGTAATAAATATCGCACGATTCATTTCCTATATTTCTGTTGGCTAGAATCCTATTTTAGACTCGTGTTTCATTCCCAAATGCTACAGGAGTCTTGTATATAGGATGCAAGATGTTACTAGTGCAGCAGTATCCTGTGTCACCCTCCACAACACCAACTCCCGTATCTTTTATCCCACTGCTGGCGTCCCCCAGGGCTCTGTTCTCTCCCCTTATCTCTTGTACATGGCTGATATTCCCAAGCCACCCCCACCTGTCCACGTTCTCCAATATGCTGATGACACCGCTATCTTTCCCTTCAATGGTCCCAAGACACCCTCCAAACCCACATTGACCAGTACACCACTTGGTGTAACCAGTGGTTCCTTCGTCTCAACCCCTCCAAAACCCAGGCAATCATGAAAGGCCGCACCACCCACTCCTTCCGTCTCCACGATTTCTACCTCACTCTTTGTGGTCGACCGACCCAGCTCACCCCCACCCTGAGATACTTTGGTCGAGTTGTAGACACTTGTGAGAAGCGACACTTGTGAGAAACTGGAATGTGGCGACACTTGTGAGAAGTCCGGTATGCTGAGGGACCGGCACAGGTTGTGTCGCAAATGCTAAGCCACTACCTACTCGGCCACTACCTGCTGCCGCTTAGTGTGACTGAACGCTCTGCTTGTGCCGGCCCGGGCAGCTGTCGAGGGACATTCACATTCCTCCCGTGCAACCAGTTTACATTATTTCAGAATTTTTTTGGGCAAGGAAGAGTAGCCTTAGTCAAATTAGAAATCGGAGCTGATTTTGCCCTCACGATATCATGTCAACCATTAGTTGCAGAACAGTTATGCGTAAGACCTTTTCCATTGGAATTTTTGTTCTGATTAATCTTACAGAGGGCATAATTTTCGCTCAACCTCATACTTAACGATGTATTTTACAGAAAATATAGAAACCGAAAATGTTTTCCATCTTTGAACCCCTCACCCAAAATTTGATATGATAGGAGTGGCAGCCTTTTACCATATATTAAGGGGAGCCAACTAAAGAATTTGGTTCTCGGTAGAAACTTTTTCTTTAATTATTTCGAAATAAACCGCAATTTTCCCGTACCACGCAGGGAAGTGTACTGAGGTCTAATATGAGTCCTGCTAGCAATTAGCGTTAAGGAATGCAATTTATGAATTGAAACAAGATGTAATCGTCCACTCAAACAGACATTGTTTCTAAAATTCTCTACACAAAAATGCTGATTGTGACTGTTAGAAAAGCTACGAATTTTCAGACTTCATTAGCGAATCTTTTACGATTTGCTAGAGACATTTAGCTGACTTTGTGTCGTTTCCACAGAACACCACGAGGAGGTAGTCTTTCTCCGTCCCGCATTATATTTATTTACAATATTTACAGGATGATTATTTATTTAAAATTTTTACAATAGGGCTATCGGCGTGAACTGAAGCCCTTTTTCAATATTTACAAGTGTTGCTGTAGCTTCAGCCATTTCCTTTTCATTGTAATTTCTGTGCATAGGCCTCGCAAGTAAGGAATGATTTTATATTGCCGTCAACTTGGAGTCTTGTAGGAGTCTTAGAAACTATCTCATCTGTCTTAGTTGCGGACTTCATTCTTCTTTTCCCACTTAGATTTAAAATTAGTCGGTCCAATTGGTGCCCATGATATTCTGCGTCTTCTCTGAGAATTTTTACTAAGGAGTAAAAATTTGGATGAATCTTCGAAATTAATGTATGTATCCTCCGATTCCTTCCTTCTGAAACACTGTTGGTGCCGTGACGCCTTCCTGCCCAGTTCCATATACCTCTTGGCATGTCTTCATTATCCAGCCATTGTTCAACAAATTAGTCGCAAAAAACCTGCAGTTTTTCATTATCTGGTGTGCTCTCCTGACTGCGCAGCCACCCATCATCTAACATGTCAAGGGGAATGTGAGCCAAAGTGGAACACAATCTTATGTGAAAACGAATTTCTTCGTTTTCCTTGTAGGCAGCAACAAGGCCGCAATTCTGCACTTCCCTCCACACGTACTGATTGAAATGGTAGTTGCAGCCATTAATTTTTGCATCGGGAAACAAATGTGTTACTGATTGGATGATTGCAGCTTCAAAATCCATCATGATAGCTACAGGATTCCATCCAGGTACGTTGCTCTTAACAGCTGTGAAAAGCCGATAGTATGTTTCTCGCTTTTTATTGGGTAGCAAGTCGTACACAGTTGGAATTGTGTTTGGTTCCTCCTCAGAACTAGAAATATTGGCATGAACAATAAATAACTGTCCAATCTGCTTGCTGGAGCTTTTGAACGTTCCATCGACAAAGAACGAATTGCAGTCTCTTAAACAGAATTTTCCCCTTTCGCTGGCAAACACCAATATCCTATCATTTGGTCCTCTGTCGTCATCTGCAAGTAAAAATTTGCTCCCATCGTTCATTAGCAAATGATGTTCTTGCAGAAATACTCCTGCAGGATTGGTCGGATCTTGTGTAGATGCCATGCTTTTTGCCTCATGCGTGCAGCGATCGTTATGCACTCCTGTGTGACGGCAGTGATGTGATGATGCAGTACTGAACTGCGGTGCGCTACCTGCATGGTGTCTCTGTAGACCGCCCGCTACCTGTTCGGCCGGGTCTCCTCACAACTGTCGCTCCTCAAAAGTGTCGCAACCCCACCTTGGCCTCATCTTCGACCGTCACCTCACCTGGACCCCTCACCTCCTGAGCATCAACTAGAAAGCCCATTCCCGCCTCTGCCTTCTGAAACTCCTGTCTGGCCGGACATGGAGATTGCATCCTTCCACCATCCTCCACACCTACAAATCCCTCATCCGTCCTATCCTATGTCATGCCAGCGTTGCCTGGATCTCCGCACCCACCCGCTTTTACAAGGCCCTCCAAATCCTCGTACGCCATGTGGTCCGCCTTGCCTTCCGTATCTGCCTTCCTTCCTCCACATGGCTCCTGTACGACCTCATCCCCTTCCCCCACCTCCTCCTTTTCCTCCAACATCTCCACTGTCCACAGGCTTGATCCTCCCCACCCCCCTGGTTTCTTCCTTCCTCTCCACCCCCTACCTGTTGCCGCGCCTCTATCGCTTTATCCCTCCCTCTCTCCATCTCCACACCCTCCACTCCTTCATCAGGGCAATTCCCATCACCTCCCCCTCCCGGATGATAAACTTCGCCATGACATATACCCTTCCTTCAGACTATAACCTGGCCTTGTCCCCCCCCCCCGCAGGGCCCCCTTTTCCTTTCCCCTCCTTCTCCCACAGCGGATTTTCCTCCTTCCCCCCCCCCCCCGAGTCCCTGCACCCCATCCTCAACTCTTTCCCTCCCACGTCCTTCCCTTCCTGGCCCTCTTCAGCGCGCCAACCACCCATCTCCCCCTCTCCTCCCCTCCCTCCCTTATTCCCTTCTCCCTCATCTCTAGGCGCCTGATAGATCCTCTGTTTGCTCATCATCATCAGTGTGATACATCAGTGTTGTGTTTGGTGCTGTTCTCTTGTGCGTCGAGAGCTGTGATTTTAATTATGTGCTGGACTTGTACATAGTGTTTCTATCAGTGACTGTTATGTGCTATGCTGTCTGTCGATACTTTTATGCTCGCCTTGTGCTTCACCTTGTGTTCTTTTGATTGTCCCAGTGTGTGGTTTTTTTGTGTGCACTACTTTTTTATGGTTTTTATCTCCGTTTTACAGTCCCCCCCTTTTGGTCTATTATCTTCATAATGCACCCCCCTCTTTTATATCTCTGGACACCGTATTTTCTCCTTTATGTTATTTTTAATGTCTTCTTTTTATGATCTATGTCTTTCAGCTGAAGACCAGCGATACAATAAAGAAAATAAAACTATTGCAGTAGCAGAGAGGGACACTGTTTCATTATTATTGTTATTATTATCCTTGTTTACGTTTGTCTAGTATCAGTTATGCGCTTGAAAATTGGTAGGAAGTTCCTCTGCTGCACGTCATGGATAGCTTCATATTCTATTGTTATTTCCACCTCTGTTTCACACATTATGTTATTGTCTGGACTGGAAGGAGCAACTCTCAAGTGCCAGATTAGCAGCGAAGATATCCACTCCACATTTATCAATTACTGACGGGAGTGGATGGAGCCACTGTCTAGCGCTCGATCAATGGCAACTCATATTGTTTAAATGAACAATATTCCACACTGTATACAAAATAGTAAATATCTACATCCATCCTATTGGGCAGCCCAACACAGACTGATGCTTCCTCACAAGTGGAAGAGGGGAGGGAAAATGGGCCAGTGGGGATGGGGTGGCAAACAGTGCATTCTGGTGGTGCTGTTGTGACCAGTTCAGTTGGTCTCCAGACATCAAGGTGAGTACAAAAAATTTGATATTCTGCCAATTAATCTGAATTTCCCGCCATTTTTAATTTCCTACCAAAATTGCAATTTCCCGCCATTTCGAGGGGAGGGGTGGAAAGGGAAACGTGTGGTCCTCCCAGTCCAGTAGCTCGACACACACTGTGCGTATTTCCCGCCATTATTCCCGGAGCCCCACCTTGGATTACGTCATGTGAGGGGAGGGGAGGGGAAGAATGAGGGCATGGGGCTGGGAGTTCCCTGAGGGGGTCGCACTATGACCGTATAGTTTCGGACTTGAGGCATTGTTGGCGACACCTCATGTATGAGCAAAACCATTGCACTGCACTTTCCGAGAGATTTAGGCTGCTAAGTTTTCAAGTAAAATGTTGAAGATGACATTGTCAGACGCTTTGCTGAAGTCTAAGAAGCACATGATGGTCGCCTCCTGTGCAGCCATGGCATGCTTCGTGTCATCTGTTACCTTTATTAAGGCACATGTGCTTTGATGTTTACGGAAACCTGATTGGTATTCGTGTCATAGATTGTTTGAATGTTCGCCTAGTTGGCTGCCTGTTGTTAGGTAGTTTGTTAGTGGGTCGTGGGCTGTAGATCTGAAAGAATGCAGACAGGTCGGTTTGAGGGTGCTGTGACAATGTCCATTTTAGGAAATGGCTTAACTAGTCCCTGTTTCATGGCCTCAGCGAAAACACTTGTGGCTAAGGGGTGGCTGAAGATATCTGCTATAGTGGGCAGCATTGGGTCAATAGTAAGCTTCATCATTTGGACTGTGATGCCGTCGAGTCCAGTAGATGCTCATCTCATAAATATTCTGAATTTGCCGGCCGGTGTGGCCGTGCGGTTTTAGGCGCTTTAGTCTGGAACCGCGTGACCGTTGCGGTCGGAGGTTCGAGTCCTGCCTCGGGCATGGATGTGTGTGATGTCCTTAGGTTGGTTAGGTTTAATTAGTTCTAAGTTCTACGCGACTGATGACCTCAGAAGTTAAGTCGCATAGTGCTCAGAGCCAATTGAGCCAATATTCTGAATTTTTTGTCGGGGTTCAAAGTAACATGCTTTAGATAGAATTTTCCGTAGCTACAGTCGATTACACCCATGAAGTAATAAGTGAGTCTATGTTTCGTTTGTGGTTCAATTGTGATTATAGGTAAAGTGAAGTACTGGTTCGGTTCATTAGCTGGGACAATGCTATCAGCTGCAGCTTTTACTCTGCTTGTACCAAGACTACACAGGTTTTTCCTTAGGACAGCTGGCCTGTCTTTGTTGTCTATTAATGTACGGGCATGCCCGAGTTTTGCGTTTTTCAGAGCTTGACTGACTCTTTTCCAATTCTTATTGTAAGCAATATGATTTTCAGACGTGGGGCGCAGTTTGTATGCCAGATCTGCAACATCTCTGTTATTCATGAGTTGTTTTAGTTCTTCAGTTAGCCAGGGCTCAGGTTTCCTTCTTACTTTTCCGATCTTTAGGAGAAAATATTTGTCATAAGTTTGAGTAAGTTCGTTAGTAAATCCACGAAGTATGTCCGGGAAGGGAATAGAAGACGTCCCCCAAACTATTTCTTGCACGTCAGCTGCAAGTTGAGATAAGTTAACGCGTTTGAAGTCTCAGTATATAGTCAGTTGCGGTTTCCTTCTGAGACATTCTAGTGAGTGCTCTATGACAACTATGTCATGGGTAGCGATGTCAGGTGCAGATATTTGAAAGATACGAATTCAAATGGTTCAAATGGCTCTGAGCACTATGGTACTTAACATCTGAGGTCATCGGTCCCCTAGAACGTAGAACTACTTAAACTTAACTAAACTAAGGACATCACATACATCCATGCCAGAGGTAGGAGCAGTAGCGCGGTTCCGGACTGAAGTGCTTAGGAGCGCTAGACCACCGCGGTCGGCAGAGATACGAATTATTCCGTTTGGGGATTTCGTAGCAAATATATCTGTCTGAGCGTAATTGGTAAATGCAAGTTTAGTCTGGTTATTGTTCCATGATCATGAATGATGCTCCTCGTGAGATAAGTGCTGCTATATTTATTGACGTGCATAACAGATTCGTAGATGTACTCACAGGGTTAATTAGAATCTCCATCTGTTTAAAAAAATCTTTTCAGGGAGCTCGGTTACTATTTTTAGTTATCACTCTAATGACGCTTTTCTGTAGTTTGCGTTCATGTTTTGCGTATTACGCAAACATTTATAGGGGGACAAACAGTTCAGCATGGACTCCAAACCATCGGGCAACCCATCGTTTCTCACACTGATAAACACTGCCTGAGGAGAACTAAGGGGTAAGTAAACGACAAAAATTCTAAGACTGAGAGGAGATGGCATCTAAGATCTCCGGATTTGTAGGTTGGTTCAACCGCTGAGACACTAAGGTACACTGATGCTATGGGTATGAAAACTGTTCGGCACAACCCTTCCAACTTAGCTCCAGATATTAACTAATTAATAAGCAACTATTAAGCTCAAATATGCTGTACTTCGCTGTGAATCTTTTGTCCGAATACAATACTTACGTTTCAACAGATTTAATAAAGGTCGTGTCTGTGCTTTTTACACTCGTCAAATTCTTCGTCAGTCCACATGTTCAGCTCCAGACATCTATTACACAGACTTAAAGCTGCCTATACAGGCACTTTTACTCGCTATAAGTCGTGAGTTGTAATGACTAAATTGCTGATTTAGCGTTTATTTACATATCCACAGTGGAAGATGAAATTAGTGCTGGTAACTCTGTACTGAAGGATACAACAGAGATGACGGCTACAAGACGGCGTCTAGATAGTACTAGAT
The DNA here is from genome assembly GCF_023864275.1 of Schistocerca cancellata. Lineage (NCBI taxonomy): Eukaryota > Metazoa > Arthropoda > Insecta > Orthoptera > Acrididae > Schistocerca > Schistocerca cancellata. The sequence goes on from NC_064626.1 coordinate 1,038,983,131, forward strand.
AGTATACTTGGCTTTTTAACTGAGAGAAAGCGGAAAAATCTGAGAAAAAACAGCGTGCTTACTGATTGTTTAAACACTCGTAGATATGATCTAACGCTTTCACTTTTTCGTGCATTGTCGAAGGCCGATGTTACACGACGCATGCAGTTAGACCCCAGATACAGTAACGCACTACAGTTTTGTGAACCGATTAATATGAGTTTGGGAAGGGCCATATTGGCGTGTTATGTAAGCGACGCTTCCTCGCAAGCCTGTAACGGCGCCCATCTTGAACGCTAAAATGCAGTTCCAGCTATGAGATCTGTAATGAAACAGCGTTAACCACCGCCATTAAAAATGAGCTCCTCGTCGAGGGGCGTGAAGGCCCACGGGATGTCTACCGACCGCCGTGTCGTCATGCAGATACGGTATGGAGAGGCATGTGGTCAGCACACCGCTCTCCCGATTTTTTTTCGGACTTTCCAGACCGTGGAGCCGCTGCTGTTCGATCAAGTAGCTCCTTAATTGGCATCACGAGGCCGTGTGGACCCCGTACCAACCCTTTCACCAAGTAGAAATCCTTGTCGGTATCGATCGAACGCGGGTCCCCCATATGACAGCCATCTAGTTGACCACTCAGCTACGGAGGCTAATTATCGCCATTGCCGCCCGCAAATCATCATTCCAGTTTAGCAACTATATTACAGTGGTACATTTCTGGTTCTTAATTATGCACGGCTTTTCAAACAAATTAGGTTGCTGCACAAGTTCGTAGTTTGCACAAGTTTTAATAAACACCACACGTACACGTTAAAGGGACTTAACATCAATAACATATTCCCCTTCACCGTGTACAACAGGCTGCCACAGCTGGAATAACTTTCCGATTCGACGACTGTAGAAATCACGTGTATTTGCGGCGAAGAACTCGTCGAGCCTTTTTCGGAGGAAATTCCTCGATGGTTGTTCGATGAAGAGCGGAAAAGGTGGAAAGATCAGGTGAATAAGATGGGTACGAATTGACTTCCGAATCCAACTTCTATATAGTGCTTTTTGTCAGTCTAACAGAATGTGGGCAGGCGTTTCGTGGAGTAACATCTCTTCACACAGTCTTGCTGCTCTTTGATCTTTGGATTGCGTCTGCAAAACTTCTCAGTTGTTGACAGTGAAAGTCAGCAGTGATGGTTAGACCTCAGGGAAGCAATTCGCAGAACACCACAGCGTCACTGTTCCACCAGATGCATAACGTTATCTTTTGTGATGAGGCACGTCTTTGTACGGGGAGTTGCTGCTTTGTTTCTGCTCAAGCGTTCCTTTTTTCCTGTATGTTAATATAAAAGCACCATTCCTCGTCACCAGTAACGATACATGAAAGGAACAGTTGCTGCTATGCACGAGTCAATTGATGACGAGTAAGCAGAGACGCCGATTTTTCTTTATTTTGGCTTGGAGCGTGCATTACCCATACATCCGATTTTTTAACCTTTCCCACTGCATAAAAATGTCTCACGATAGTGGAATGATTATGTTCTTCACATTTGCAAGTTCTCGAGTACACTGACGTTGAACAAACCATAACTGAAATATTACTGCCGGTCGGGTGGCCGAGCGGCTCTAGGCGCTGCAGTCTGGAACCGCGCGACCTCTACGGTCGCAGGTTCCAATCCTGCCTCGGGTATGGATGTGTGTGATGTGCTTTAGTTAGGTTTAAGTAGTTATAAGTTCTAGGGGACTGATGACCTCAGACGTTAAGTCCCACAGTGCCCAAATCCAGTTTTTTGAAATATTACTCTGCAACGAACCACCTGACTCCACGTCTCCCTTTCACTAAAATTGTGAATAAATGCGTTTAAACGATCTTCATCAAACTCCGAAGATTTTCTTGAATGTGAAGAGTCCTAATGTCAAAACCATCCTCCTCCAAACTACAAAGGCATTTTAAAAATGGTACAAATGGCTCTGAGCACTATGCGACTTAACTTCTGAGGTCATTAGTCGCCTAGAACTTAGAACTAATTAAACCTAACTAACATAAGGACAGAACACACATCCATGCCCGAGGCAGGATTCGAACCTGCGACCGTAGCAGTCCCGCGGTTCCGGACTGGGCGCCTAGAACCACTAGACCACCGCGGCCGGCACAAAGGCATTTTATTACTGAGCTCTGTCCAATGGTATTATCCCCATACGCGGCACAAATTCTTCTGCCTCCACTGCGGTCACCTCTCTATTGAACTCAAACACAAGAACACGTCTTATACTTGCCACCCCATTTTCTAGCGTCCAGAAAAAATGTTCAAATGTGCGTGAAATCTTATCGGACTTAACTGCTAAGGTCATCAGTCCCTAAGCTTGCACACTACTTAACCTAAATTATCCTAAGGACGACCACACAAACCCATTACTCTACCACGCCAACATAGGGGTTACACTCGTCTGGTGTGATGGGTTCCCTGGGGGGGGGGGGTCCACCGGGGCCGAACCGCACAATAACCCTGAAACAGTGGTTCGGTGTGGGGCAGCGGAGGGGTGAAGTGGAATGCGGTAGTCGTTGTGGGCTGTGCTGTGGCGGGGACGGAGACTCTCTGTCGTTACTAGGTCCCCGGTTAACATACAATACAATACAATCTATTCATGATTCGAATATGTTTGGTTAAAATGTGTCTTCATATGTGACAAAATTTTGCAACTGATGACATCCTTACGAATAACGCTGTGCTAGTTAGCTACATTTGTCGTTTAAAATTAAAAATAAAATTTTGTAGATTTAACTGGTTACGTTTGTTATACACTGTGAGCCCGAACTGAACGGACAACATTTCAAAGGTTAGTGAAGAACAGTTTCTGATTATTTTTGTAGAAGGGAGCCGTGGTCTGCGCTGACTCGTTACAGAGTAACTGTATTTCGTGTGACTTCTTACTCCTAGTTACAATTATATCTGTACTACACTGGAAATATCTGCAAGGCGGTGCAGATGTCAACGGTGTGTACTTTCAATCTTGGCTGAAGGCAAACTCGTTCAATTCGCAGGCAGTACTTGCTGTTAACAGACGTACTGCCTACTTTACACTGCGGCCACAAGCTTGCATTCAGTGCTGCTCAGTTCTGTCTCCGGTTGGCGCGGATGGGAGGCGTGAATCTCTGCTCTTTCAAACGACACGAAAAATAGTCTGATCGAATAAAATTCTGATGGAAAATTGGGCAATAGAATTTTGATTTAATTTGATCGTTGGAATCAACTTCAAAATGAAATTCGCGTTAAGAGTAACATATATTTGATAAATGTACTCCATTAGGCCGTCAGCCTTAGGACCTCACAGAAAGAAATTTAGTTCCTCAGCTTTTCTATTCTTCTGTCGTGATATTATGTTCAGTTTTCTTTTAATACTTCGAACACCGGTCGAATCCAACTATTTCGTGGTCACTATGTGTCTTTTAGCTCTGGCAGTATTTCCCGTAAGTGAAAAATACGAAGGGCGTTCTACAAGTAATGCAACACTTTTACTTGATAATTTTGGTTGAAAAATGCGTAAAAATGGAAATGAGCTTGGTCGCACTACGATGTAAGAATAATTGGATGATAACTGGTTCAGACTGGTTAGCAACATGCTTACTCTATAGCTGCCAATTAAGTGCAGTGTTACCTACCACAACATCGCCACTATGCGTCACTTGTCAACGTCCAAAGGCTGACCAGGGCATGACTGTCGGCGTAGGAAATCTGTAGTCTCCTACTAGTTTCACACATACACTATGTGATCAAAAGTATCCGGACATCTGGCTGAAAATGATTTACAAGTTTCTCGCGCCCTCCTTCGGCAATGCTGGAATTCTGTATCGTGTTGTCCCATCCTTAAGCCTTGATGAGATTCCACTCGCGCAGGTATACGTTCAATCAGGTGCTGCAACGTTTCTTGGGGAATGGCAGCCCATTCTTGACGGAGTGCTACACTGACGAAAGGTATCGATGTCGGTCGGTGAGGCGAGGCATGAAGTCGGCGTTCCAAAACATCCCAAGGGTGTTCTGTAGGATTCAGGTCAGGACTCTGCACAGGCCAGTCCATTACAGGGATGTTATTGTCGTGTAACCACTCCGCCACAGGCCGTGCATTATGAACAAGTGCTCGATCGTGTTGAAAGAGGAATCGCCATCCCCAAATTGCTCTTCGACAGTGGGAAGCAACAAGGTGCTTAAAACATCAATGTAAGCCTGTGTTGTGATAGCGCCACGCAAAACAAGAAGGGCTGCAAGCACCCTCTATGAAAAACACGACCACACCGTAACGCCACCGCCTCCGAATTTTATTGTTGGCACTACACACGCTGGCAGATGACGTTCACCGCGTATTCGCCATACCCACACCCTGCCATCGGATCGGCCACTTTGTGTACCGTGATTCGCCACTTCACACCACGTTTTTCCACTGTTCAATCGCCCAATGTTTACGCTCCTTACGCCAAGTGAGCCGTCGTTCGGCATTTACCGGCGTAATGTGTGACTTATGAGCAGCCGCTCGGACGTGAAATCCAAGTTTTCTCACCTCCCGCCTAAATGTCATAGTACTTGCATTGGATCCTGATGTAGTTTGGAGTTCCTGTACGATGGTCTGGATAGATGTCTGCCTGTTACACGTTACGACCCTCTTCAACTGCCGGCGGTCTCTGCCAGTCAACAGGCGAGGTCGGCCTGTATGCTTTTGTGGTGTACGTATCCCTCCACGTTTCCACTTCACTATCACATCGGAAACAGTGGCCTTAGGGATGTTTAGGAATGTGGATATCTCGCGTACAGACGTATGACACAAGTGACACCCAATCACCAGACCACGTTCGAAGTCCGCGAGTTCCGCGGAGCGCCCCATTCTGCTCTCTCACGATGTCTAATGACTACTGAGGTCGCTGATATGGTGTAACTGGCAGTAGGTGGCAGCACAATGCACCTAATATGAAAAACGTAGGTTTTTTTGGGGTGTCTGGGTACTTTTGATCACATAGCGTATATTTGGAAATTTCTGGTAAGTTCCTATGGGACCAAACTGCTGAGGGCATCGGTCCCTAGGCTAACACACTACTTAGTCTAAAACTAACTTACACTAAGGACAAAACACACACACACACACACACACACACACACACACACACACACACATGACCCAGGGAGGACTCGAACATCCGACTGGGGCAGCCGCGCGAACCGTGGCAAGGTGCCCTAGCCCCACGGTTAACCCGCGCTGCTAGTTTCATACACAACAGTCTCTCTGAAGATGTCAGACTGAGATTCACTGGAAAAGCCCTAAGGAAGTGTAATTCAGAAACAAAAGAGGTAGCTTACAAAATCCTCATCGACAAGTTCTTAAGTAGGCTGCTGCTGCCCCGTCAGGTACCTTTACCAGGTAGAACTGATAGAAGAAACAGAGGATCTAAAGAAGAGCGGCGTGTTTAGGTGCGGTTTTGTTCTGCAGGCTCAAGAGCTTCCGGGAAATTCTCACCGGACTCCAGTTACAGATGCGACAAAAGAGGCCTTGTGTATCATGGAATGTTTTGCTGTTAAAATTCCGCGAGGATACGTTCCTAGAAGACTCGGACAACGTAATACTTCCCCCTCTTGCATCTCGCGAAATAACCATTACGAGAAAATCAGAGAATTCCGGAGTCATACGGTGACTTACCGCCAATCGCTCTCCATGCACACTGTTCGCTGATGTGGAGGGAGGGAATAGGGGAAGGGCATGATACTGGTCCGCTGTCTACCGTAAGGGGCTTGATTTGCTGTATGTATGAGTATGCTTAGCGCAGTACTCTGATGTTCAAAGCAACCTTACATTGAACATACTCTCATGCATAATGACGAAGCGCGTTCACTTTCATTATTGAAATAGAGGATTCGACACTTCGTTCGGATGTAAAACTTTTCTTCATTCCGTCGTCGAAGCTTACCTGACGTTGTGCAAAGTCTTCAAGTGACCAGAATTCCTGCCGTTCGCAGACGAAACGTGAAAGCATTCGTGGACGAACAGTTGTTCTGGTTTTGTGACGGTATAACGTGGAATTTCATGTTGTAGGGCATTTTCAAGCAAGAAAGTCAGAATCAGACACGTCAGATTTTTTATCCGTGGAAAGGGATGTGCCCAATGAGATGCAAGATGCCTTACTTCGCCTCAAATAGAACTTGGGAGAGGCCGTATTGTATTACGTCGTTTGCAGTCAAAAACCGTATCTGGTGGTTTTTATGTTATAACTTACATGCTATGAACATGTGTTATTCCATTCGCTCCGGAACGTGCAGATCTCTCGAAAACGTGTCATTTAACAAAAAAACTGGAAATGACATATTCTTGGTTAAAGACTTCTCGTACTTCGTGCTTTTAGAAGAATAACATGCACGCTGTGTAAGTACACCACTCGAAGATACCGATGCAGTGAAAAAATGTCATAACTGCGCTGTTTTTGGTACGATTTGTGACAAGTAAATGACCGTTAATGACATATGGGTGGTTCTTCAGGACATCGTAAGATATGAAGCATACATCTGTTGCGACATCTGTGAATTGTAGTATAGAGGATAGAGGCGCAAATTATGATATCGAGGGTCCTGGCTCATATTCTGGTTTCTGCATCTATTTTTTATTCACCTTTATATTTTCTAAAAGGGTGTAGGTCTTTTACATGGTGTATAGAAAATGCAACAATTTTAGCAATAGTCTGACAGCTCTTCGTCTAAGTAGCTTGGGCTATTTAGTTAGCTTTGACGTACTATAGCACTGTGTAAAGGACCCTCTCACAAAATTTTTGATGATAATGATGACAAACTTCTGGTGGACATAACTGCTTTGTTTCAGTTTGTGTTCAGCCAAGAATTTTTTAAGCAAACTGGTGGGATCGCATTGGAAACCCTTTTTCTCGCTTGTTGGCTCACTTCTCTCTCTCTCTCTCTCTCTCTCTCTCTCTCTCTCTCTCTCTCTTTCTCTTTTTTTCTGAGAGACGAGAGAGCACTGGAATCAGCAGTCTTTAAACCAACTGCATTTAGGATGTTTGCTGACAATACTTTCGTAGTGTGCTCTCACAAAGAAGATAAGTTAATGTAATTTTTACGTCTCCTCAGCTCCATTCATAAGAGCATTCAGTTTACTACGGAAGTAAAGAAAGATAGTTGTCTGTCTTTCCTGGATGCTTTGGTTGGACATTCAGAGTGACATTCACTTTATCATAAGCGCACCCACACTGATTTGTATTTGCAATCATCGAGATGTCATCACCTGTCACTAAGAATGAGTATGTTTAAAACACACACAGAGCTTATATAATCTCTAGATAGTCTGTTTAAAGACTTCGCCCAGCTACAGTTAGAGTTCAGAAGAAAATTTATGTTCTAGACAGTAGTATAAAAGGAAACTGACAGTTAAATGCAAAAACCATAAAGTGGATAAAGAATATAAAGACTCTGTCCGAACAGGCCACGAAGGCCCAACGGTACCGACCGGCCGCCGTGTCATCCTCAGACCACAGGTGTCACTGGATGCGGATACGGAGGGGCATTTGGTCAGCACACAGCTCTCCCTGCCGTATGTCAGTCTACGAGACCGGAGCAGCTACTTCTCAATCAAGTAGCTCCTTAGTTTGCCTCACAAGGGCTGAGTACACCCCACTTGCCAACAGCGCTCGGCAGACCGGATGGTCACCCAGCCCAGCCCGACAGCGCTTAACTTCGGTGATCTGACGGTAACCGGTGTTACCACTGCGGCAAGGCCGTTGACAGATAAAGAGTATAGCCTGCTGGTAAAATACCTAGCTTTTGTGGCTCCGTAAACTTTCCCGGCGTAATAACTGATTGTATTCAAGTCTGGTCTCCATCCGGAACATATCGACATCTGGACACCTGGCCGCCATCTTCAGGTGAGTAGGCCGTCTCTCTATCACGCCGGAACTGAAATCAAACACGCCGCGGCGGCTCCGTTATACACCGGCCGTGGGTCCACCACGCGTGCGCGAACATAGCTGCCCTCTAGCGACAGGCATAACATAGCACCGGTGGTGAAAGCTCGCGGAAACGATAAATCGATATCGAACATTATTCACGGTTTCTGATGACCGATACAGGGACCGTTGTTTCAAATAGAAGAGACCTCCAATTGTTACTTAAAGGATACCTCCTATCTCCGTTTATAATATTGTCAGACAGCCGGATTTCAATGGCTTCTTTCACTACACAGTCCCAATACCACGAGGCAGTGGTCCTTTAGTAGGACAATATTCCGCCACTGCAGATTTTTCTAGCTGAAATAAACGCGTGTGGCAATGGTGCTCCACGCAACGATCCTGGATCGTACGATTCGTTTGTCCAATATAGGCTTTCCCGCAATGGCAGGGAATCTCGTAGACCCCGGAATTTCTCAACCCCCAATCATCCTTCACTGAGCCCAGCAGAGCTCTGGTTTTAGCTGGCGGACGGAATACACTTTAATATCAAATTTATTCAAAATTCTTCCTAATTTTGAAGATACGCTCCCCAAAAAAGATAGGGATGCCACCTATTTGCTTCTGTCTCCTGTTGGTGCAATCTGTAGAGAACGACGGATCTGATTGTCAGTATAACCATTCTGCTTGAACACAGCTTATAGATGATCCACTTCTTGTGTCAAACTGTCTGCATGTAAGATGGCGTAAGCTCTTTTTGCCAATGTACGTAGGACCCCGTTGCGTTGATACGACGTATGCAACAACTTGATGCATGAAGATATCGGTCCGTATGTGTATGACGTATGCGAATGACGATAAACACTACGTCCTAATGTCCCATAATCCCTCCTGTAGTCCAAGGCATCTAAAAACGGAAGTTTTCCATCCTTTCCAACTTCCGTCATGAACTTAATATTGGGATGCATACAACTGTTTATGGAAGATTTTGAGGACATGACACTAAAGACGGCGTGGTATGGCGTGGTATGGTCACATGGGTGGGATGCTCTGGATCGCTTCCTAGATCATTTTAATTATGTTAAAAAATAGTGTTTTGTAGCCAAAAGAATGAGGAATAATACATTGTACTGAAATCTTGAATGAAACCACCCTGCTTTAAGAAAAAACATGTGTTGCATTATTATAGAAAGTCCGTCGTAAATACAGCGCGCTAATAAAATTGCGAGACAGGGAAAGTTTTCTTCAGTCTTTGACGCCTCACACGAGAATGAGTGGCAGTATCACAGTCGAAATATCGCGCATTGTAAGTAATGATGACAGGTAGCAAGCCCGAAACTTTTTTGAAAACATTTAAGTTATCCACGGAAAGAAATATCATTCATTGGCTTCAATTAGGCTGCGCCAAGTGCGTCTTGTTTACAATTCAGATTTTGGCCTACCGAGGATACGCAATATCGGTAAACGTCAAAACCGCAAGTGACTCTGTCAGAATTCCGCCGGCCGGAGTGGCCGTGCGATTCTGGGCGCTACAGTCTGGAACCGAGCGGCCGCTACGGTCGCAGGTTCGAATCCTGCTTCGGGCAGGGATGTGTGTGATGTCCTTAGGTTAGTTAGGTTTAATTAGTTCTAAGTTCTAGGCGACTGATGACCTCAGAAGTTAGGTCGCATAGTGCTCAGAGCCATCTGAACCATTTTTTTTTTTTTTTTGGGGGGGGGGTCAGAATTCCATGCCCACGCACGGGAACGCGCACTTTGAAAAAATGGGGCATTCCATGAAAATGTTTTAACATCTAGTCCTGTCAGATAATCAAATCAGCCTTAGGAACACAACTCAGGCCCTTCGAATATATCATTTCCTGCTCCGATTAATAGCATTTCCTACTTCCTACCAGTGCTTTTCAAATCTTATTTCCAACAGGAGCTAGAAAAGATCTACTTTCACGGGAATTCGAGTCAAGAACAGCTGCCAACATGAGTAATATTGAAGTTGATATCCTCGGTGTGCCGAAGCAACCCGAATCACTTAATAAAGGTAAGTCTTCCTTTCGGAATGTGCTCATACATAGCTCCACACTTAACAATCATATACAACCGCTCACTCGGTGGAAGATCCGTGTCTTCAGAATGGAAAGCTGCACAGGTCACACCCAACAGAAAGCATATGGGAGTAATCCGCTGGGCCGGCCGGGGTAGCCGAGCGCTTCTAGGCGCTACAGTCTGGAACCGCGCGACCACTACGGTCGCGGGTAGTTATCCTACCTCTGGCATGGATGTGTCTGATGTCCTTAGGTTAGTTAGGTTTAAGTAGTTCTAAGTTCTAGGGGACTGATGACCTCAAAACCATTTGAACCATTTTTGAAGTAATCCGCTGAATTACAGATCCATATCACTGACGTCGATTTGCGGCAGGATTTTTGGACACATACCGTCTGTGAACATTATGTGATCTCAAAGAAAACGATCTATTCACACGTAGCACGTATTCAGAGAATATCGTTGTTGGGCAGCTCAGCCTCTTTACTCTTATGAAGTAATAGTGCTATCGAAAGAGGACCTCACATTGATTCCACACATCCAGATTTTCAGAAGTCTTTTAAAACCGTTCCTCACAAGAGACTTCCAATGAAATTACGTGCCTATGGACTACCGTCTCACGTGTGCGACTGGATTCCTGATTTCCTGTGAGAAAGGAAATTATCGGGTAAACCGGAAGTGATAACTGGCGTTCCTCAAGGAAGTGTTATAGGCTGTCTGCTGTTCTAAAATCTTCATATATCATTTAAGAGAGAATTTGAGCAGCTCTCTTAGTTTTTTGCTTATGATGCCATCATTTACCGTCTAGTAAAGTCATCAGAAGATCAAAACCACTTGCAAAATGATTCAGACAAGATAGCTGTATGGTATTAAAAGTTGCAATTGACACTATGTAAGTAGGCTGTTTATGTTTTCTTTATGTAAGTAGGCTGTTTATGTTTTCTTATTGGCAACGTTACGTAGCGCTCTGTATGAAAATCACTGGCTCTGCTGTGGGCAGTCTGTGGCTAGTTTGCATTGTTGTCTGCCATTGTAGTGTTGGGCAGCTGGATGTGAACAGCGCGTAGCGTTGCGCAGTTGGAGGTGAGCCGCCAGCAGTGGTGGATGTGGGGAGAGAAATGGCGGAGTTTTGATACTTGTAAGAATGGATGTTATGAACTGTTACATATATTATGACTATTAAGGTAAATACAATGTTTGTTCTCTATTAAAATCTTTCATTTGCTGACTATGCCTATCAGTTGTTAGTGCCTTCCGTAGTTTGAATCTTTTATTTAGCTGGCAGTAGTGGCGCTCGCTGTATTGCAGTAGTTCGAGTAATGAAGATTTTTGTGAGGTAAGTGATTTGTGAAAGGTATAGTTTAATGTTAGTCAGGGCCATTCTTTTGTAGGGATTTTTGAAAGTCAGATTGCGTTGCGCTAAAAATATTGTGTGTCAGTTAAAGCACAGTCTTGTATAACTGTTCTAAGGGGACGTTTCAACTAAATAATGGAAAGGGTACGTCATGAGGAACCGTTACATTTCGGTTACATGATAAATTACACGAATCTAGAAGACGTCAATTCAGATAAATACCTATAGGATTACAATTACCAACAACTTAACACTGGAACGATCACTCAGATAATGTTGTGGGAAAGTGAACCCTAGACTGCGCTTTATTAGCAGAAAGCTTACAAGATGTAATAGATCTACTAAAGAGACTGCCTAATTGTATTTTTCCATCATCGGCTGGAGGATTGCTGTGCAGTATGGGATCCTCACTTGACTGTACTGACAGAGGACATCGAAAAAGTTCAAAGACGGACAGCATGTTTCGTATTATCCCGAAATAAGGGAGAGATTGTCAAGATATAATACGCGAGTTGAGGTGGACATTATTAACACAAAGGCGCTTCTCGTTGGGGCGAAATCTTTTCACAAAATTTCAGTCACCCACTCCTCAGATTGCGAAAATATTTTTTTGACACCCAACTGCATAGAAAGAAATGACCATCATAATAGATGTGGTTTTTCTGCGCACTTTTCGAGTGTGGAACGGTAGAGACGCAGTGTGGAAGTGGTCCGATGAACCATTTGCTAGGCTTTTAAGCTTGAATTGCGGAGTAGACGCGTAAAAGCAGAAAATCACTCACTTTGGACATTAGCGAAGCAGGCCCCGACCGCAACCCATTTAGAAGTATTACAGAAAGACTGACCTGTCACTTTCAGTAGCTCCAGTCCCACTGGATACAGGACGCCGTCTCGTGGCGTACAACAGGAGAGGAAGAGCCGTCGGTTGGGGCCGGGAAAGACAGTTTAGAAGTTGTAAGATCACGTGTCACATCTCGAACTGCTAATATTCGCCACTGGAAATAGCAGATATCCGGTTAAACAGCTTTTGGGCTCTAAATTACGAAACATAGATACATCCACGAAAAAATATAACACTTTAGCTGCCACTTAATTTAGTGTGTTTTTTTTAATTCAGTTATTCTCGAAACATTCTGGAGCATTACCACTGAAGCGCTACTATGAGATTAGTGGGAGGGAATTGTTGCACAGAAGTGGTCGTGTATGCTGACGACCTCCTTTTTGCCACAGCGGCTAATTCGAGAGAGCAGCTTGAAGTGAAAACTACAGCAATATTGCAGACCATGAGCAACTGATGAGGCGGAAATACGAGGTCTGTTCAAAAAATTCCGGAAAATTCGTAATTTCGTGCTAATGGTGTGTTGGAGTGGAATACGGTTGGCATCCCTGCACACGTATGTGTTTAGTATGTAACTGCCAGAAGTTTCATTGTTGTATGTCTCTTAGTTATTGTTCAGTGCTGTATTGGGTACGTTGTATCGCACAGTTTGCGAATTTCGAAATGGCAAAGTTAGAGAAGCAACGCGTATGTGTTAAATTTCGCGTGAAACTCAAGGAAAGCCGGCCGCGGTGGCCGAGCGGTTGTAGGCGCTTCAGTCCGGAACTGCACGACTGCTACGGTCACAGGTTCGAATCCTGCCTCGGGCATGGATGTGTGTGATGTCCTTAGGTTAGTTGGGTTTAAGTAGTTCTAAGTTCTAGGGGACTGATGACCTCAGATGTTAAGTCCCATAGTGCTCAGAGCCATTTGAACCATTTGAAACTCAAGGAAACCTTTACAGGCACAGACTAAATGATGTAGGAAGCCTACGGAGATGAGTGCTTAAGCCGTACTCGATGTTACGAACGGTTTGCAAGGTTTAAAAATGGTCGCACGGAACTTAAAGATGACCCTCGATTAGGATACCCTTCGACGTTTACCAAAGACGCTCATGCCAGGAACGGCAACGGAATTGTGCATGCCAGTCAAAGACTATGCTAGAGATTGCAGAAGAATGTAACATTCCAATTGGATAACGTCATGAAATACTGACCCAGTATCTTGGAATTCATCGTGTTGCCGCCAAGTTCGTCCCACTGCTCATGAGTCAAGACCAAAATCACCTTCGCCTCGCAGCCTGTGAAGAGTGTTTTGATCGCACAAATGAGAACGAGATGTTCCCTAACAGTATTGTAACTGATGATGAGACGTGGGTCTACGGTTACGATGTTGAGACCAAGGTTCAGACTTCACAATGGATCGGGAAAGTTTCTCCAAGACCTTTAGAAAAGCTCGTCAGGTCAGTTCAAATGTCAAAGCCATGTTGATAGTTTTCTTTGAATTCGTGCTACAGGAACAAACTGTTCATCGATGCTACTGTCGGGAGAAAATGTGAGAAGGAAATGGCCTGCAGTGCAGCGAGACAGTTCGTGGCTCTTGCATCACGTTAACGCACGCGCACAATCATCCCTGTTGGTGCGTGATTATTGCACAAAAAGCCAAATCACTGTGATGTTTCATCCTCCGTATTCCCCAAAACTCACTCCTTCGGACTTTTTTTTTCTTTCCCAAGTTGAAAACCACGTTGAAAGGAGGAAGATTTGCAATGTCAGACGAGATAAAAGAAAATTCACACACGGCGCTTCGCGTTATTCAGTAAGAGACGTACCAAGACTGTTGCCGAAAGTGGAAACGATATTGGGAACGGGGTGTATCAATTGTGGAGGAGACTATTTCGAAGGGGCCACGCACAATAAATAAAAGGTAAGCGTAGAAAAATTTTACGGAATAAGTTCCGGAATTTTTTGAATAGGCATCTTAGATGCACCCTTGTGGCAAATGAAGTCTTCTACATTATGTTGAAAGGGAAATTACAAACTAGATGGTAACACCGTAAAAGGAAACATGGCTACAAGGTACTCGGGCATAAACCTGAACCAGGAATTAAACTTTAGTTAACATTTCAGAACAGCTACAGGTTCAACACAGTGTACCAGACACTGTCCATGACTCTGATTCGGGTATACCACTGCACTCTCTTCGAGTGAACAATTCGTTTTGCTGGCAGCATGTGGGCACCTCGACACCGCTCCGCGGCTAATACCGTGGTGGAAAGGTGCTGGCATGAGAGTGTGCTCATGCGGCTATCGGGGATTTTCGGCATAACCTTAATGGAGGGCACTGTGCGTGGTGCTCGGGATGTACCCGACAGAGATAACTATTAAGTATCACGCAGCATCATATAGGCTGGCAGAAATACGTACCTTTAGAGAGATCAAAAGTCGGAGAGTGAATTCGTGGCAAAGGGAGTGGGACAGCTGTGAAAGAGCCATAGGATATATGCATTCTTTTCCAACATCAAAGAGTGATTGAGGTTGAAACTTCTCACTTCCACCCAAGGTAAGATTCATTTCTTAATCGCCCATGAGCCATAAACCCGCGTATGCTTTGTCATAGCCTCCGTCACGAAGCTGATTGTGCCTGTGCAGAGAGAAGGACTGCAAAACACGTATTTGTATAACGTGACTTTTGGTCGCAAGAAAAACAACTAGTGAATTCACACAACGACATAACAATCACTTTCAGAGCAGGCGTTGTGGGCCGATCATCTCAGCGACTGTGCAGACACAATATCGAGAGCGCTGCATAAAGAGTTCTTGAAGCGACGAGAGAACAGGTGGTAACGAGCGTAGGCGACGAGTGATTCCACAGACAATAGTAGCAGCGCGGAAGACAGTAGTAGTGGTAGCAGAATATACGACAGTGACACAGACGAAGAACGACAAACGATGAATCACTAAATGAATTGTCATCAGAGAGTAGCGAAACAAGTGTTCATTAGAAAGTAGTATTAAATTGTAAGAGAAATGTGGAAATAGAGGAGAGGACACGTTGCCATGTAGAGTAACCTAACCGTCGTGTAGTATCACGCCATCTGAGTACCTGAGGCACTTGTCCATACATGGCGACTTGTAGTATATCGGACGATCCCACGAGCGAGAGACTCAGTCTTTCTGAAGCACTCCCTCCTGGACAGCAACAGTGGTGGCATTGTATAAATCTAAACTCTTCCCCGTTTTCCTATCTTCTTCGTATACAGATTGTTAACTTTAGGACTGATTCCGGAAGTGGAAACGGTGTTGGGAGCGGTGTATCAGTTGTGGAGGAGAGTATTTCGAAGATCATAAGTAAAAGGTAAACGTAGAAAATTTTTGTGGACAACATGTGAGAAGGAAACTGCCTGAAATATAGCGAGGCAATTCATGGCTGTTGAATCACGATAACGCACGTGCACATTCATACCCCTTGGTGCGTGGTTATTGCACAAAAAGAAAATCAGTGTGCTGCCTAATCCTCCTAATTAGTTTCTTAATGGTTAAAATTTTGTTAAAATAAGAAGAAATGAAAAAGGTTCATACTTTGTACATGTAGAGTTTAATATTGGTGAAAAAATTGGCCTGTGTCGATCACTTTTGGCAGCTCAGTTGTAAAACGCAGCAAATAAAATAAAATAAGCTGTTTTCGGAGGCAGAGCTCAAAAAATGTAAGCTTTCGCTTACAAGAAAACTACACAACAGACACAATCTGATATTTAGTATTAAACATAATTACGGGAGCGGCGATGACACAAGTATTGTGAAAAAGCGGAAAAAGGTAAATTGCGCTCTGTAAATCTGCGCGTTGCTGACGCTGGTCTTGCGTTTATTTCCCAGCGGCCTATCCGAATCGCTGCGTCCCAGACAGCGGCCGTCTGCCCGTTTCCGGCGGCGTAGCGCGTCTGACAGCGCCGGGACGCTGGCGCCGTTCCCCTCCCGCGTGGCGCTGCCGGCGGCTGGGCGTGGTCGGCGCCACCCCCTCCTCGCGACGCTGCCCGCCCCGGCGCCGAGGCCACGCCTTCGCGAACCCGCTGGCCGCGCCCCTCCCGTGCGGGCCACGCCCCTCCCGCAGCGCGATGCGCGGACGACGCGCGCGCTGTCTGGCGGGCGGCAGGCGCACGGCGCGCCTCAGTGCGAGCCCGGCAGCCGAGCGGGTGGGACGTGTGCGGCGAGACGTCGCACCGGATCGCTGCGCATCGCCGGCTCCCAGGCGCCCGCTGGGATTTCCTGCGCGCGCTGCGCCGAATATGGACTTTCAGAGCGCTATGGAGACATTCGCGGAGGCGTGGGTGGCTGCCAACTCGAAGGGCGGGCCGTTGGGCGAAGTCGCCGGACAGCAGGTCAGTGCCGCGCTGCGACAGCTGTCAGCGCACGTGCTCCGCACCGGCCGCGCTCCTGTGACGCCGTCCGCAGTGCTTGTCGCTTTCTCTGCCCACATGCCCAAGCAGTTGCCCAGAATGCGTAGATCTGTCCCACGAAAAATGGCAGTGGCATCTGCAATGACATCTTGAATCACCGTATCGTTGACTGTGTATCGTCACTCTCACGTAACAATCGGTCCATGTTTTCGTGCGTGAAACGCGTCGTACAAGGCATTTCAGAGTTGAAAAACATGTCAGCCAATGCTACAACAAGTGTGTCACTAATTGTGAAATAAATTACAATATTTGTTCGATTTGAACGGCTACCATTTAACAAAGTGCCTACGTTTCCTTTTTGTTATGACATATTTGCCTACAGAGATATGTCGGTGGGACATTCTTCAATGCATAATTTGCGCCGTCGACGTTTTACTAATAATTTTGGCTGTTGACTCTGCTTATAGACTCAGTATTACGCTGAGACATACGCTCTACGAAGAAAACTGCTTGCAAATCACTTGCGTTGCACATCTTAGACGTGTGACGTCTGTGGGGCCCATAACAGACGGAACTAACAGGAGATACTGAACATAAACAAAGACGATTGGCACGTATGGTAACAGATTTGTTTGATTCACAGAAGAGCGTCGTGTGTATGTTGACAAACCTTAATTAGAAGATTCTTGAAGATATTATAAAATTTCAATAACCGGCCGTAAGAGAGATTCTTCAGCCCCAATTGTCCCAGCGGGATCGTGAAGACAAGATCAGACTAATTTCAATACCTACAGAAGCTTTCAAGCACCCCTTCCCTCTCTCTGTAGGTGTTTGGAACGGGAAAAAAGCATAACATTTGCTGCCATACCAAGCACCACCTGTGTTGCACTTCACAGAGTATATAAGTACATGGGTTCATAGAAACGATTGCAGTGTTTTATCAGAAGTAATAGAAACAATAACTTATTTTCTGAGAGCCTGAAAAACTAAAACTCTTACCTGTATCCCTTTGTGCAACAATTTGTAACGAAGTTTTATTGTAGGCTCAGAACGTTTACGTAGCTACCAACAATGCCTTTTTAGTCGAGACTGGCGGTTTTACAGAACACTTAATGTCTCCGGCGGCAGTTTGTAATCTTAACAAGTAGTTGTTAACGAGACAGTTCAGTAGTTTCACCTTAACAACTGTGTTGTTTTCCAGTGAAATTATTCTGAACGAGTTCCCCATGATGGAATACGACGCGTTCAGCTCACGAAAGACATTGTACTGTCAGAGTTTCGGAAATACTCCTCCATCGCTTGCTTAATAGCGTTTTCGACTGCTCTCATCTTTTGCCATCCTCTTCTGAACGACGAGGATTGTCTGTAGAAAAGAGAATGTATATATATAAATTATTCCGCTACAAGAATGTGGTCTAGGCGTTCTAGAGGTGAGCCGAAGGAAACTAAAACCGATGTGCTGATACTGTACCAGCACATGTCAGTCTGGCATACCTTATTTTTGACACCACGGACACCGCAGTAATACCGTGTTGAGGCACAACTAACACTCTCCATTTCAGCTGTAGGCGAGTGTTTTCAGCACCTTGTAAAAGAGACCCTGTGTAGTAACGTTGCGGAGGTGTTGACACTCATGGCGTGGGTGACGAGCTGCTGAGTGTACGCACTCGCGGAGCGGGTTGCGCGCCGCTCCCACGTGGTCACGCTCCGACGCTGCTACTCCGTCATGTGGAACACCGGAAGAACGCAATGATTTCTGCTCCGGCTCCCCCTGCCCCCGCACCGCCACCCCCACTTCCTGGTGACCCCTAATAACACAGTATCGGCGGCCGCGCGGGGAAAAACACGGCCGCGGGCGAAAACCGCAGCCGGCCGCTGAAAAAAAACACGCGCGCTCCCCCAACGCTGGAGTCCCCTTGGGAATGCGCGTCGGCGAAGCACGCCAGAACTTCACGGTCCCCGCGAAGAGTTTACACAGGCCCTTCATTTCGTGTCATTCGGTAGAAACTGCGCCACTTCGACACCAGCACGAAGTTCTTGCTGTACCATTTCTTGACTTCTTAAAAGCATTTTGACACAGTGCCGCACCTGCGCTTGTTATAGAATGGGATATCAAGTGAAGTTCGTGACTGGATTCACGATTTCTTCGTATAGAAAACGCATCTTGCAAGGGAGGTCACCAGCAAATGTAGGAACAACTTAGGGTGTGTCCCAAGGAAGTGTGTTGGGATCCTTGATCTTCATGTTGTATGTTAACGGCCTTGCAGACAATATTATCTGTAACCTCGTAATTGATGCACTAATCGGTGATTAAGTGCTGCCTGAAAAGAGCTGTTCAGATGTTCTTGATAGAATTTCGGAGTGGTGCAAAGATTGGAAACTTGATTTTACTGTTCAGAAATGTAAAATTTTGTATTTTGCAAAACAAAAAGCGTATTCTCCTATGATTTCAGCATCAACGAGTCACAGGTGGAATTGGTAAACTCGTACAAATACCTGGATGTAACAATTTGTAGAGATATGAAATGGAAGGCTCAGAGAGACTCAGTCGTAGGTAAAGGAGACTGCAGAGGTCGGGTCATTCGTAGGTTACTACGAATCGCAGGCAGTCTACAAAGGAGATTGCATACGAAACAACTGTGCGACCCACCCTAGTATATTGCTCAAAAGTGTGGGACTCGTGCAAATAGGAAAGCAGGGGTTATTGAGCGTATACAAAGGCGCTCAGCACGAATGGTTATAGATGTGTTAGACCCTTGGCAGAGTGTGACGAAGGTGCTGGAAGAACTGAACTGGTCACGGTTTGAAGACAGAAGCAAACTTGTTCATGAAAGTGTACTTACTAAATTTCAAGATCCAAGTGTAAGTGATGATATACTACAACCCCTGCATATATCTCCCGTACAGATCGCGAAGACTAGACTAGCGAGCACGAGGCGTTTAAGAAACTTTTCTTCCATATGTGAGTGGAACGGAAAGATGCCCTGATAACTGGTAAAACGGAACCTATTCCTCCACCATGCACTTCACAGTGATTCACAGAGTACGGTTGTGAACCAGATTTCCTCTGTTAATGGCACATTAAAACCAGACGTCTAATGGTCTAAAGTGTCAAGCTCTTCCCTTGCGCGTCTAAAGATAAGTAATGTCACAGGTCTTTTACGAGTGAAAAGATAATAATGAAAGCAATATGGGTTATTACTAAAGAAAAACTCCGTAAGCTGTGTATGTAATTCATTGCAACTGCGACAGGCGACTTTACCTCGATGTGAAATTCTCTCTGGGATTTTCTGCACCACCGTGCTAGATTTTGGGTTTTGCAAGTGTTCACCGACGCCGCCCACTCTTATCCCTTGTGGCTCCTTTCTTTTAAGTTACACAAGAGACACTGCGTATTTTGAACATTTTTCGAAGAATCTACATGTTATGAAGACGTCTTCTACCTGCTTTACAACTTATAGACAGCAACATGGTCCGTCATTTGAGAGAAGAAATTCTTTACCTGCTAGACACATGCCGATGACAACGTGGTTCCCATATCGAATCGCTATCATTATCTGTAGTCTGTAATTGTATAGGCTGTTAAATAATTTTTCCATGCATTTCTATCTTCAGCTGCAAGCTTCCATATTGCACTTCGATGTTTTTTAATGTTACCTATGTACCTTCAGTAACGTCATCGTTGCGGTCTTTTTTTATCTACTATAATCCAATACAAGACTACTTTGTCAATTCAGTATCAACACGCATTTTTCCGTACCGTACATCGAAACTGTTAGTTCACTGTGACTGTAATCTGTCGCAATCCGGTACACTAGAATCATCATTTTTAAATTTCTGTTTAGTTAAGCATTTCAGTTCGTTTTTCATCTGTTTATTTCTTTTACTCTCCGTTTTGTCACTATTCAACTGCACCAGTACAAGAAACTCATGTGCTGACATCATTTTAATCTCTGCGCTGTCCGTGAACTTCCAGTATTATTGAGTATATTAATATTTTCTCTGGTTTTCTGTCAGTAATACATACCTCACATTAAGTACACGGATTTGTTGCCTTCTTCTTGACACCTTAGTATATTGCGTGTTTGTGTTCGATGAACGCAGTCAGTGGACGGAAGTTTCGACGTAAGATCATGCGGTCTTCTGTGTTCGAAACATTAAGTAGAAGTATCCATGTATGTGAATGTCGTTGCACGCCTAGATCGATGAGACAGGGGCGATAATACTTTACACTTGTAAGTACCAGAAATTAATTTTTGCTTCCTCATAACAACTGATCGAAAATTAGATTTCTAAGAGATTGACAACCATCCCACTTAGCGACTGTTTAGAGAAGCGCGCCGGGCGGCTATAAGTTCGTAACGTTTTCCTTTCAAATACGTTATAACATGTGTGTCATACACCAAGAGAGAGAACTATCCACTTATCGCGGCCAGAGTATGCGATAGTAAGACACCCGCCTTATACCGAAACGATGCACTTAAATTAGCCTTCTGGTGAAGATTTCTGAGAAAGCATTTGTTTCCTGCTCTGATAGGCGTGTTGTTAAAAAGGTGCAATGTGTCTATCAAATAGACTAAAAGAAGAAATCGTGCCTCTCACACAGTTCACGATAATTCCAGAGAAATGTACTGTGCAATGGAACCGATGACTTCTGGTACGGTGGCAAAGTAGTAAGTTTTAGTTTTACGGACGAAATACAATTCACAAAGAGGAATGTAACCACAGATGGTCCTACTGTTTCACACAGCATTACATTACAGAGATCTACAGCGGCTTCGTAGTCTCTGGAGTAATGTTTCCAGTGGCGAACTCACCAAATATGCATGAGTTTTCAGACTCTTCCCAAAGAGTGTCTTTAAGGGGGGGGGGGTGGGGGGGGCGTGGCATTTGTGTTTCAGAGGAGGGCCTGTCTTTTGCTGGAGACATAAGTAAAAAATTTTATCTTCCTTCCTTCAGATTTATTTCTTTACGACACTGTCACATAATTATATTCTGGAAGACGGTCAGAGAAAGCCACAGATATTACAACATAGCTGGTGAACTCTGTACTCAGAATTGAAAGCCAGGCACAACATTGCCTCCATAGCTACGTACCACATTTATTACATCATAAGATGTAAACTCCTGTGTGCACAGTTTTCTTTAATTCTTTGTCAGGTGCATTCTAACAAATGAAAGCAACAATAATTTATTCGGAGTACAACTGAATTGTTTTTCTCGTCCAGTTTTACACAGTACGATAAATAATAACCGTCATTCGACTTGAGCAAAAGGAATATTGACGTTTGTGTTTCCATCATGTTGTCATATGTTAGGATATGCTGCACACTAAGGTCTGATGTAATAAACAATTAAAACTTCTATGTATTAGTGGTGTGTCTTCACAAAAACACGTTTATTGTCTTCTTAAAGCGTCATAAGAACAAGTTTTCACACTGCTGAATGCTGTCACTACTCCCTTCTCTTGACGTGACCGCATTTTGAGAAAACAATACGAAAACAGGTGGACTCAACCTGATGCAAAACGCAGTTATTTTCTGTTTGCACATGTTAACGAATGTCTTTCCGGAAAGTTTTGTCATTGCCCGTGGGCTTAATTTTGTATGTCATCCACATGTTCCAAGTCGATCTTTTCTAACAACAAATCTTTTATTAGTTGAAAAATCAACAGACATAATATAGCGAAAGAAATAAAAACCCACTGACGATTACGAAACTTGGTTGGGAAGAGACCGTATAAAGAACGACAGTGATATGCAAAAGTTATTCCCGTAATATGGAATAGATATTAGCACAATGGACACTCAGTGTCATAGAAGCAGGCATGTGTAGTAGAAACGTACGTGGCTCAGGTGTTGTTGGAACAAGCAGGTGAAGAGATACTGAAATGTTTACTGCACGACCAACTGTTTGCAACGGCATCCCGGATGTAGTAACTGAACAAACACCCCGAAGCTATCCAAATCGCGTAATACAGGGGCGAGATGCCACTGGTTTCATGAGGGGGCATCAAGGCCCGTCAAGGGAGATTGCCAGTTAAAGCACAGTAATTTACCGATAAAGTACTAACCAATTGTAAGAATTATTTAATACAAGCCACCCGCCTCGGCTTCGCAAGGGTAGCGTTGAGTGTGCACGGCCGGACAACTTGTGTACAATGCGTAACGAGATACAAAAACCTGCCTCGTGAATCTGCTTATGAAAACCGTATCAGATTCCTACAATAATTCCTTAGATTAATTTTTGTGATGCAGAACTACACTCTAGTCTATCCAGTGCAAGTCTTCTTGTCTGCATTTACCATATCCATTTGATTTAATGTTTTCAAGCCTGCGGTTGTTATCACCTCTCCCATCCTCTATCACGCCACACAATAGCAAAATTACATACAAGATATATGTATGGTGCGAAAAGTGGCAGTTGACTTTAAATAATGAAAAGTGTGAAGTTATCCACATGAATACTAAAAGGAATCCGTTAAATTTCTGTTAAGCGATGAATTACACAAATCTAAAAGCCTGTCAACTCAGCTAAATACTTAGGGATTATGACTAAGAATAATTTATATTGGAACGATCACATAGATAATGTAGTAGGGAAAGCTAACCAAAGACTGCGGTTTATTGGCAGAACACGTAGCAATTGCAACAGCGCTACTAAAGACATTGCTTTACACTACGCTTGTACGCCCTCTTCTAGAGTATTTCTGTGCCGTGTGGAATCCACATCAGATGGAACTGACAGATGACATCGGAAAAGTGCAGAGGAAGGTTGCTCTTTTTGTATTGCGGCGAAATCGGGGAGAATGTCACGAATATGATGCGTGAGTTGGGGTGGCAGTCGTTTAAACAAAGGCCTTTTTCGTTGCGGCAGGATCTTCTCATGAAATTTCATCACTACCTTTCTCGTCAGAGTGTGAAAATATTTCGTTGGAACCCACCTACAAAGGGAGAAATGATTGTCATACTAAAATAAGAAATCAGAGCTCGCACGGAAAAATTTACGTGTCCGAAATTCCCGCGCGCTGTTCAAGAGTGGAATGGTACAAAAATAGGTTGACGGTGCTTCGATGAATCCTCTGCCAGTTACTCAACTGTGAATTGCAGAGTAATCGTGGAGATGTAGATGTAAATTGTCAGTTATTTTGCTACCTAAATAGTAAAATTCATGTAGTGTCTCATTTTCTAATCTAATTCGTTCAGCGTCGCCTGATTTATTTCGTCTGCATTCCATTACCCTTCCTTTTCTTTTATTAGTACTCATCTTACAACATCTTTTCAAGACACTATCCGTTCCGCGCAATTAATTTTCCAATTCATTTACCATCTCTGGCGAATTTCGATGTCATCGGAAAATCTCAAAAATGGTTCAAATGGCTCTGAGCACTATGGGACTCAACTGCTGAGGTCATTAGTCCCCTAGAACTTAGAACTAGTTAAACCTAACTAACCTAAGGACATCACAAACATCCATGCCCGAGGCAGGATTCGAACCTGCGACCGTAGCGGTCTTGCGGTTCCAGACTGCAGCGCCTTTAACCGCATGGCCACTTCGGCCGGCGGAAAATCTCAAAGATTTTATTTCTTCTCTGTGAAGTTTCTCCACTATTTAATTTTGCTGCTTGTCCCGTGTACAGATTGAATAATACCGGTGATAGACTGCAAGCCTGGGGCATTTCTCCTGCAGCTGTCAAGTGTCATAAGCAAGGAATTCGGAAAGCGAGGTTCCCCCTATGTAGCTGCTGAAAAATTATGCAGATGCTGAAAGAAGTGACGAGGTACCTCCAATCTCCTGTTTGCGTGGCATGGAAATGATTCCTGCGTGCGTTAATTTGCTCGCGAGCGCCGACCGTCACTGCCAGCGGGGGAAACCGTAATGCCGGCGGTAATTGCCGAAAAAATGCGTCAAGCGGCACGGAAGTTGTGGCCCAGGGCGCGCCTGAGGATCTTCTCGGCGACCAGCACGCGATAGCATAGCCGCTAGCTGGCTCGCACCACGTGTCTAGTTACTTGTTCTTAAGCCATCTCGCTTATATGCTGTATGTATTCGGTAAATTCCGCCACACAGCAATGGGACCGATCGAGGTAGCGCAGTCGGCCATCCAGATTTAGGGTTTCCATGGTTTCCCTTAATCGCTTATGGCAAATGGAGGGATGGTTCATGTGAAAGAGCACGACAGATTTCCTTCTCCGTCCCTCCCTAATCCGAGGTCTGTCTCTAAGAGACCTTTTTGTCGACGTGACGTTAAACATTAATCCCCTCCTTCTCAGCAATGGAGCCTCCCAGACGAGAAGCACAGGGAGACTTCGACGCCGCAATCGTGTATTCGCAGCTGCGATGGACTCACATGGGAACAATAATGGGTGTCTGAGGTAAACAGCTGCTCATGGTTCATAATTTACTTACTTGCCCTCCTTTATTCTTCTATTTCACTGTACACAATTCCTGTTGTTCCTCGATCTCATTCTGTTTACTACGTTCCGTATCACCTTCAGGCGGATAATTATGTAGTCATATCGCTGTTATTGGTGAGAAACCACACACACACACACACACACACACACACACACACACACACACAAGGACGTAGCCAAAAGAGGGCCCGGGCGGTTCGGATCACCCCTATCACCTAAACGAAGTTACACACGACCTAGTTGCCGTATAGTGTAACTGAAAGATGTTTTGATTTCCAAGCAACGACGAGAAAGGGACACGCACTATCTATAGCCAGCAAGGCATCTGGTACAGCTGGTCCCGGCGGAGGTTCGAGTCCTCCCTCGGGCATGGGTGTGTGTGTTTGTCCGTAGGATAATTTAGCTTAGGGAGTGATGACCTTAGCAGTTAAGTCCCATAAGATTTCACACACATTTGAACATTTTTTTTTCTTTTTTAGTTTTTGCGTCTGGTAGATTTTTAATTACCGCTACATCGATAGCAGTACCGATTGTAGCCCATTCCTGATTTATCCAAGACCAGCTACTGTGCATTTTTGGCCTTACGTGAGCTCAGCTGTTGTCTCGTCAGTCAGTTCAGTTCTTACTTGCAGATGGATTTAACGTAAGTGCTGCTGTTTATTGTTTTTGTGCTGTGTGCTATTACGACAGTTTCTAATAGTGAATAAGTCTGTAACAAGAGAGAAGAGGAAAACTGTTTGATTCGTCCATTGCATTACGGTAAGTTACAATTATGTACGCATTACTATAAAAGCCTAGTTACCTATCTACAGCTGTTTAAGCACAGGAGTTGTTTTGTGGAGACTGGTAGAGCTTTTGGGTTGCGATAGTTCAGTAAACTATATTACAAATAACATTACATTAAAGATGTGCATAAAAACACACTAGGACTTGCCTGTGTCGCCCGAATATCGCATTGATCAACAAAAATAGCCGGCCGCGGTAGCCGAGCGGTTCTAGGCGCTTCAGTCCGGAACCGCGCGTCTGCTACGGTCGCAGGTTCGAATCCTGCCTCGGGCATGGATGTGTGTGATGTCCTTAGGTTAGTTAGGTTTAAGTAGTTCTAAGTTCTAGGGGACTGATGACCTCCGATGTTAAAAGTCCCATCGCGCTCAGAGCAATTTGAACCATTTTTTGAACAAAAATATCGCCGAAACATACATGGTTCCATTTCTTTAGAAAATTTCCTCGAAAATCTGTCATTAGTAGTCGAAACGGCAAAAAACCGCCTAGTCTGCTCACCCGGGCGGTACTCAATTATGAAAACCAGTTCCGATACGGAACGGTGGGGAGGGGATTTTGGACGGCAGCAGGGGTGTGTGATGATAGCACAGTCTATAGTCCATTTCTAAAAGATTTTTTCAGCGGGCTGCTTGAATTCCTCCGAGCCAACGTCCTGCGTTCGCGCCCCTCCCCCAGCCTTTTCGTCCAAAATTTTTTTACGCTCTTATTATGCTATAATAACTAAAGCTATGAATTCCATGCACAATTAAATCTTAAAATATGCATGCATTCATGCACAAGAAAATGATCAGACATGCAGAACTGAAGGAAAAACATACAAGTATCATAATTCTTTGTTTTGTTGTGATGCATTTTAATGCATTTTATTTTAAAACAATGTATAACAACCAGTTTTTCCAAATTCTCCAACGATCGGAGTAATCTGCGCGTTGAGGCGCTGAGGTAGAAACCCCTGGATTCGGGAGACGAGGTGGTTCGAATCCATCCGCCAGCAACCTTGAAAATGTGTTTCAGTGGTTTCCCAGTTTCAATTTAGGAGCGATGTTGGTCCCTTACTGTAGGCCGTAGCCAATTCCTTCCGAATTCCTTTCTTTCCTGACAGATTCCAATTCTCTCAAAGATGCGACTTCACTGCTTAAATTAAAAGAGCTGCAATGAAGACGAACAGGATATCTCTTCGGAAACTCATAGCACTGAAAACCACACGATAAATCGCACTATCTAATATGTTCCATAATTCCGCGCATAAAAACCCGGAACTCTTTCGTGGCTTATACCTCGGGTTCTGTTGGTGATTGGGTGGTATGGTCAAGTGTTTTGGACAGCCCTTGGGCCAGAGACCATTTGTATATCCGGTAGAAGGATCGTCTTAGTGTCACTAACCCACAGTACAGGGTCAAAATATTTTCCTTAGGCAAATGGAGCAAATCGGTTGGTTCTTTTACATTTGATGTGGTCTACGGTGGGCCATAAGAGACTTACGTAGCCACTGTTAGTTCGTAGGCTGTTCATTAGAAAACCTCGTAAAACGGTCTCTTACCATTGTTTTCGTACCAAAACAGAGCCGCAGATTTGAAGACGGCTATGCTCACAAATGGATAAATTTTCTACAATATATTCCTGAAATCTCGATCACGTATAACCTCGAAAATTTTGTTGATATCCGTATACATTTCTGAGATACAGAGGTTCAAAATTCCCGTAATTGACGTAAAATGCACACGTAAAATCCGGTGAGAGGCGAAAACGTAGTTTATAAAGCGACGTAGCACGGAGAAATATGCTGTAAAGTGTCACCGTTACCATCCGGTAATACTGAAGCACATGCAAAATTTTGTGCACGTAAAATTAAATTTCACATTAGTAAACTACAAAATATTGCTGACCCATACAGTTCTTTTCATATGAGTGATATGTCCTGCTGTAACAGAGAAAAGAAGGAAACCTGAGGAAAAATGGTCCTATCGGAGCACAGAAAAAGTGAATATGCTCTTGTTTAAAAGACTCTGAATGAGAAGCTGGGGTTCCTATTGACTGATTCCGTATACCTCATCATCTTTAATTTTTTTTCCAAAAGTTTGGTATGCGAATATATTCGCATGTTTGTATGCTGAAAGAGAAGGGGACAGTGGCAATGGGAGGGAGATGGAGAAGTAATAAATGCTGGACGATAGTAGACAGTTGTTGTGGTATAGAAAGAGTGAAGAAGACGAGGGAAGAGTGAGATAAAGAGAGGGACACATGGCATTGGGAACATAGTTCACAGTCATAGAACAGGGCTAGGGAAAGAGTGAAGGAGACAGTGCAAGTGAGAGAGGAATAAAGAGACGGAGAAAGTGTAAATGGGTGAGAGACAGTGTTAATAAGAGACAGAGTCTATGACAATGACAGCGAAGAAGAGAGCGACAATGACAATGAGAAGAGATAGCAGCAGTGGGAAGAAATAAATAAAATGGTAGCAGTAAGAGAGAGCGAGAGGGAGACTGTGACAATGAGAGGAGGTGGTATTAGCAGGACGGGACGAAGGAGACTGTGGCTCTGAGACGGGAAATGGTGACAACCAGAGAGACACAGAGTGATAATGACAATGAGGTGGGCAGAATAAGTGAGTGAGAATGGGCAAGTGTGTGTGGACTTACTGCCATGGACTAGTGGGTTGGGGGAGCTTGTGGAAATGAGATGTTTAAAAGAGTGTCGGATCTGTTCGCATGACAAAATGTTTGGAAAATTTTTAAAGGTGCTGAGGAATGTAGAACGAGGCAGCTGGTACCCCATTTTCCAGTCAGTCTTTTGAACAGGAGCATATTCGCCTTTCTTGTGCTCCGATAGGAGCATTTCTTCGCTGGTAAATAATTATCCAAATTCTCCATTGGAAGAAGTGACAGATTAATGCTTAAATGAGGAAATTTGGGAAAGTGTATGGTTGAAAAATTCGATATCCTTTTCATCTTCGCCACTAAAAGTTGCTCTAATTTCTCATTCGTATACAACAGTATCAGATCTATGTATTCCAACAACTCTGTCGGTAATAATTATGACGTCCCACAAAATTCTCTTTCCTTGATTTCTGATCTCTTCCTCAGCTCAAATCGAAGCTGAAAGAAGATAACCTTGGAGGCTGAAGGGAGACTGGAGCATGTCTGCTTGTTAGTGGTTTGCCAAAATTCAGCACTTCAAAGTAGCGAGATTAAATCTCTGCTTGGTGAAAACTCCGAGGTCATTGCCGAAGCAAATGGTTTATCATTCTTAACGCAAATGACATATATTAAGGTGCAACATTGAAAAAATGCACTATTATGCACAGTAGGGTAATATTATCCACTAAGGCAGGAAAAGGTAATGGATATATGGGAATAAATTGTAAAATGTGTCATGATAAGTATAAAAAAATCAAAATATGCAGTATGCTTGAATTTATTTCCTATAAGGTCAAAATATGCAAACGTGCACAAGAAAACTCTATCTTGCATTGACAATACGGGTGCTACTGATTTCTGTAAAATTATAAAATTTTATCTGGCTTTCATGGATAGCCGCGCCCGTTAGCATGCCGCATGATGAACCACTGAAACATTTAATACAGACGTAGAAAACTCTTTGATTTGTATTTAACTATCAGTCGCAGTTCTCGTGACACTGTCCTTTATCGATTAAGTACCTATCGTGGTAAGGATGCTATAGCAAGATGGTTATGTATCTCTTCTTCATCTGGTCTGCTCGTGTGAGGTCTCCTCTCTAACAGAAGACACGATCAACTCTTATGATACCACTGCAAACACTTGAAAGATGGCGCAGTTTTACCATAGATATTCGGCAGCCAGCGTATGCAAACTATATTTAGACTGCTAATTCCAACTCTGGGAACTTCCAGCTCATTATTCTAGTCGGACATACCAATATCAGTCATCAAAAGGGAGGCCTGTTTTGCAGTTCTCGTAGTGGTATCATAAGAGTTGATCGTGTCTTCTGTTAGAGAGGAAACCTCACACGAGCAGACCAGATGAAGAAGAGATACATAACCATCTTGCTATAGCATCCTTACCACGATAGGTACTTAATCGATAAAGGACAGTGTCACGAGAACTGCGACTGATAGTTAAATACAAATCAAAGAGTTTTCTACGTCTGTATTAAATGTTTCAGTGGTTCATCATGCGGCATGCTAACGGGCGCGGCTATCCATGAAAGCCAGATAAAATTTTATAATTTTACAGAAATCAGTAGCACCCGTATTGTCATTGCAAGATAGAGTTTTCTTGTGCACGTTTGCATATTTTGACCTTATAGGAAATAAATTCAAGCATACTGCATATTTTGATTTTTTTATACTTATCATGACACATTTTACAATTTATTCCCATATATCCATTACCTTTTCCTGCCTTAGTGGATAATATTACCCTACTGTGCATAATAGTGCATTTTTTCAATGTTGCACCTTAATATATGTCATTTGCGTTAAGAATGATAAACCATTTGCTTCGGCAATGACCTCGGAGTTTTCACCAAGCAGAGATTTAATCTCGCTACTTTGAAGTGCTGAATTTTGGCAAACCACTAACAAGCAGACATGCTCCAGTCTCCCTTCAGCCTCCAAGGTTATCTTCTTTCAGCTTCGATTTGAGCTGAGGAAGAGATCAGAAATCAAGGAAAGAGAATTTTGTGGGACGTCATAATTATTACCGACAGAGTTGTTGGAATACATAGATTTAAACATAGGTGTCCCAGAGATCCCACCTCGTAGTATACATTACAGAAAAGTCACCTTGTACTGGTTTCACAGCAGTGTAGCAGGCGTAATCCTTAGCATACAGATACTGAAAAAAAAATCTTACATTTCCTTAACCGTTTCTAAATATATTAATTGTAGAGAGGAATGTAGGCCGGGAAAAGTCCCTTAAACATTATTTCTTAGTATTCTAACAAATACCAAGCGACGTGTTTGTTATTACCACCGTACAGCTAAAGTGTCTTACCTTAACGAAGGAAGGAGTACTATTGCGAAACCCCATGTCATTTGACTAACTGTCTGACCCGCTCACGTAAGTAATCCCGTTCAGATTGAGTAAAGCCAAACATAGTTGAAATCACAGCCAATGGTCTGTATAAACAATTGAAACACTTGGTAGGTAGTCGCACAATTTCATCACGGCTTGCAGCAGTGATTTGAGAATCCGGTTTAAACTGCTACTTCAAATTCTAGATAGTCCCTATAAATTATTCTAGGCACATGCAACAGTACTTTTTCACATAACTATTTCAAAATTGGTCGTGTCATCCATCAAGAGACAACAGTCAATCACAGCGCCAGAAAACCGAGCGAGGTGGCGCAGTGGTTAGCACACTGGACTCGCATTCGGAAGGACGACGGTTCAATCCCGCGTCCGGCCATCCTGATTTAGGTTTTCCGTGATTTCCCTATATCACTTCAGGCAAATGCCGGGATGGTTCCTTCGAAAGGGCACGGCCGATTTCCTTCCCCATCCTTCCCTAACCCGAGCTTGTGCTCCGTCTCTAATGACCTCGTTGTCGATGGGACGTTAAACACTAATCTCCTCCCACAGCGCCAGGAATAAAACGACACTGTTTGATTTCTACTGTAACAAAGCGGTCAGACCAACGTCTGAACAGACTTCGCCGTATGCAAATCGGTAAAAGATAATTTTGGTCGCTCATCGATGTCGGGTGCTGTATTTTCTACATGCGGAAGTTGCACGTGTCGCAGACACGCCATTTATCGTCACAATAGGTTTGATGTCATTTGAACAAGTATGGGCAGCAAAAATGGGCAAGAGAATTTATGATGTAAGGGTACTGTATTGTTGACGCTATTTTATTTCATTTTACTGATGTGACATAGCATAGGATGATATGCTTCTGTATATGGTGCACACGTCCACCGTGGTGATTCCCTTCACCTGGAAGCAGTAGTGTTGATGACTTAATGTGACACTTTACATCACATGAGTACGTAATTGTTGTTTCAGTTTTTGTGTCAGGTGACAGCAGTATAACTATTAGTGAGATGCCCGCATCTCGTGGTCGTGCGGTAGCGTTCTCGCTTTCCACGCCCGGGTTCCCGATTTCGATTCCCGGCGGGGTCAGGGATTTTCTCTGCCTCGTGATGGCTGGGTGTTGTGTGCTGTCCTTAGGTTAGTTAGGTTTAAGTAGTTCTAAGTTCTAGGGGACTGATGACCATAGATGTTAAGTCCCATAGTGCTCAGAGCCATTTGAACCATTTTTTTATTAGTGAGATTCGAAGTTTCTATCTGACACCAACGGAATTTACATTTTAGAAACACGTTTTGGAATCTCGTAACAAGCTTCTTGTACGTCTATTCAAAGGTATAATGCCCCATATCTGTCACTCGACTATCTGGAAGGTCTGTAACTCGATTTTGCAGTTACGAGAAGAGGATTGATGTTGTATTTCGCATTTATTATACAACAAGCACAAGACGACCTTTTTCCTATGTTTACCTCTCATGTTCGATACCATATAACAAACATATTTTTTCGAAGGCATTCGACACCAAAACAATATGTCTCTTATCTACCTTGTTTGGTATGCCCTCCTAAAATGTAAACACCTTGTCAAGTTCGCGCTTATTGCCACAAAATTCCATTAATTATCATGAATCTTAGAAAAACGTTTGTCAGTGTGTCTACGATATATAAAACGCTCGTCATGACGTGTGGACTTAATGTGCTTCTTTCTTCTATCTGCACAATTACGCCAAACATCGACACGAAGGAGTTCGAAACTGTATTTGACCTTCATATGAGTTTTGTTGTTTCGTTGTTTAACTCCCCATTTTTACACAGCTGGGCGCCTATGAACGAGAACTGTCGGATAGACTTCTGTAAAACCTCGTAGCTAATCACATGATGTTGACTAGTTACTCATCGCAACTAGTTATTGGTTTTAACTAAATAGCAATAGTGACTGGTTGCAGCAATTCTGTTAACACACAAAATTATATTCCACTGTCATAGGCAGTTCATTTTAATCCATAATGGATTAAAAGAAATAGGGCTACGAAAAGAGTTTTAAATGAAGTTTTTTTTTTAATTTTTGATTTATTAGAAGGACTGAAGTCGCTTAGCTGCATATCTTTCAATTCACGTTTGTGGGTAGTATAACAAGTAACAGTACGCGTGTTACATTCGTATTAGGCAGTTACATATATGGACTTTCGAATTCCAAGTATTAGTTCGTTAGTCAGCCACTCATGGTAAATTATTATGTTGTATTGATATAATACGAAAGATTGCTTGGTAACAGAAAAAAAAAGGTTCAAATGGCTCTGAGCACTGTGGGACTTAACATCTGTGGTCATCCGTCCCCTAGAACTTAGAACTACTTAAACCTAACTAACCTAAGGACATCACACACATCCATGCCCGAGGCAGGATTCGAACCTGCGACCGTAGCAGTCGCGCGGTTCCGGACTGAGCGCCTAGAGCGTGGTAACAGGTTGAGGTTCGAATCGTATATAGGATTCTTACGTGCGAACAAAAAAGGATGGCAGTATAAAATACTGAAGATTACAGTCTGGCGGCGTCTAGTCTGCATCTAGATCTTTAGAGGAAGAGCTCTCGCTCGTATGGACGAGAAAAAGGTAAGAGTGTGGCCATAGCATGTGAACCACTCCGATAGTACTCTGGGGCGCTTTAACAGAACCAAGGAAGACCAAATGAATAACCAAGGAAGACCAAATGAATCAGGTTAGAACCAGTATAGCATCTGCGTAGGGTAACTGGCGCCGATGGCAAAATACCACAGCTTTTTTTATTATTTGATGGAGATCAAAACGAATTTACAAAGAAGTAAAAGGTACACGTTCCAAGGATTAATTTTTGTATGATATAAAGGGCAGTCAGAAGGTTTCCGTTTGAGCTGCAGCGTGTATACAACGTAACGCGACTTTGACGTGGGGATACAAGCACCGACACGTAGGAAAGGGATTAGTGTAGCATTCGTGCCTTTCCGACTTGCGTGCGGTAATGCCGAAACGTGAACTATGGCGACTCTATTACCAAAAGCCTCGAAACAGGACCATCCTTTTCTTGGCTGCCGAAGGACAAACACGTGTAGACACCCGTCAGAAAATGAAGAAGATGTATGTTCCAGAATGTTTGTCGAAAGCCACCGCAGTGTAGCGGCGCTGCTGCTTCATGATAACGCACGTCCCCACATCGCAAATGCCGTGACGCAGCAGTTACGTCAACTCAAGTGGGAGAAACTGAGCACTCGCCCTGTAGTCCCGATCTCTCCCCATGCGATTATGACGCCATCGGTCCCTTCAAAAAAGGCCTTGAATAGTCGACGATCCGTGTCGGAGGAGGATGTGCAGCAGGCACTTCGGACTTCTACACGCAGCAGGAGATGGTGTTTTACTATACGGGTGCCTTCAATCTGGTACGTCGGTGGGATGGTTGCCTCAGTGCTTACGGCGATTTTGCCTGATTGGCACACAGATTCTGGACTGCTCGACCTTCGAACGGAAACTTCTTGATCGCCCTTTATACAATTCAAAACACGAGAAACATATGCTCTGAAATCGTATTGCTAGCAACAATAAAGAGATTCATTTTTCGTTGTTGCATTACTGATCAGCTCAAAGCCGTCTCCATCTAGGAGCCGAAAATACGAGAGAAATCGTCTCCGTAGGCGGTAGAGGTGCTTCGTATGGAACTGTTGCTCAACACAGGTCAGTCTCAATCTCCTCATGGTATACTTTCATAGATGTCCATTCCCTTTCTATCTTTGTGCCTTGCAGTTGTAATCCACCTAATCCTTCCTAGTTGAAGATATTGTACATAATAAGCAAAGTATTTTCTGAAGATTTGAGAGGACTAAGATGACAATAAACTGTTTAGTTTACGTATCTTTTCTTGTATAGTTGTCTCCAGTTCCTCTTATCTAGGGGTCTGATTCATGAAGCAGAAATTCTCTCATTTTAGGTTCTCATAGTTGAATTGATCTAAACAATTTTGAAGATTGTTGTTGCAGAACTTTTGTTTTTACAATAGTATATTTTGTCACATTTTAGTATATCATACATTCTTTTTAATTTTCACGTTAACAAAGCCGAAGTTACATTGTTCGCCCAAAATACAAAAATACATCCGATCACATCAGAGGCATGCTTACTACGACTTTACTCTGTGGTGATAATCTTATTCCAAAGGGTTTAGAATTTTGCTTGACAAATGGATTTCTATTAATTATGATTATTATTTCATAAACGAATCCAAAAATAACGATCGTAAACAGTACTAGATTGCGTAATTAATAATAGAAATTTTAAGTGGCCAAATAATTTGTAATTTCAAATGTTTATAAAAAAATTAATTTTAAGTGTACATTCAGAGGTAGTATTTATCATTTAAACATCCAAAATAAAGTAATTCCTTTTCATAAATTTTAGCTTGAAATATAACATACTGTGTATAAAATTATATGAAAGTTTTTAGACAAGCAGCTAAGATAATACTGACCTATCCAAAATTCGAAAAATAATACTGGTATAACAACTACTGTTAAGGAAACGTAATGTGAGAGGAGGACGTCCCATTACACACTCCTTTCCCTTACTTACTCTTCTTCTTCTTCTTCTTCTACTACTACTACTACTACTACTACTTCTACTACTTGTACAACTTCTTCTCCTACTGGTACACCCTCTCACTTCACCTTATCTTTTGTCCTCCTTAATTCTTTTCACCCGGGGTTCGTGACAATGGTGCAGAGTGATACTTGTTCGGAGATTGCGGAGATAGAATGTGTTGACATTTCTGTGGAGCCTAAGACACTTCAGGTAGTCTTTTGCCTTGACATTCGTTGGCTTCGCCAACTCACAACGAAACCATCACCTTCCATCCTAACCAAGACCTCAGCCTGAGGAACACATCAATTTGTCACGCCAACCAGGCTTTTTGTCTTCACATTCGTTGGTATGGTCAACTTACAACCAAAGTGTCACATTCCATCCTAACCTAGACCACAGTCTAACCCACAAATCACTCACATCATCCAAGCTTTTTACTGTCACATTCGAACGTAACCTAGACCTCGAACTAAACTTCTTTCACATTCGTAGACTTTGCCAAAGCATGACCAATTGCCGCATTCCAACCTAACCTACATCTCGTCTGAAGATGAGGAAACTAAAGTGAAAAAGGTAAAATAAATTGTCAGAAAAGAAGTTACAGGTCACAATGTTTTCAGTCTTCAACATAGATGGTGTTAGGGGTATAAATACAGATTTTGTGATAATTGGTGATTTACTATGTACCCGCTTCAGCGTGTTAGATTTTTTTTATCTGCATATTACAGTCTTCCTACAAACATGTCACGTAATCTACTACCTGATGTTTTCTGTGTGGTCATAAATGCGCTGCTAAAAGGACTACGCCTGTCAGTATAAACTCTCCGTTTTGTGTCCAAGAGCCCACACTTCAATACCTGACCTACTGTCTAGGAGAAAACAGACGTTACTAACCAACCTAAAAACATACTACTCGTAACAAGTATAGTTATTTGGCTGCAAATTGTAGTATTGCGATCGTTTGGGGGGGGTACTTTGTTATGCTAATTATTGCTATTCTGATCAGATGAAGCGCCATCTGTCGGACGTTTTTTGAACTTTTGTATTTTTTTGGTTATAATATAACCCCATGTCAATCCAAGCATGTGTGTCAATTTGTACCTCTCTATTTACATTATTCCGTCATTTATTCAGTTTTCACATTCTACTGACTTTTTGATTACCCGGTACTTATGTAACGTTGTTCACTACACTGTCCTCAGTCACCAATGGAAATACCAGCACTTTTACCATTAACACACTGTTTATTAAAATAATTTCTAGTAACACTTGTCGTAGACTTAAGCATGCTGTGTTTCATTGCTAGGCGGGAAACCAATTCTTAGTGTGCATATATGCTACCTTCGGAAAGCCGCTTAGCCGGCCGCTGTGACCGAGCTGTTCTAGGCGGTTCAGTCCGGAATCGCGCTTCTGCTACGGTCGCAGGTTCGAATCCTGCCTCGGTCATGGGTGTGTGTGATGTCCTTAGGTTAGTTACGTTCAAGTAGTTTTAAGTTCTAGGGGACTGATGACCTCAGATGTTAAGTCCCATAGTGCTTAGAGCCATTCGAAAAGCCGCTTATCCGAGAAGGAGCACCAAACTGCGCAGAAGTGTCAATATACACAAGTATTTCAACCTCAGGACACGTGCCTCAGTTACCTTGCCATAGTTTACGTCACTGGACAGAGGAGTACATCGTGTAGATTTACGGCAAAGAAAGCAGTGTGTACGTAATTTGATAGTGTATATCTCGAAACAGTGCAGAAATGCTGCACCCTTTGCAAGCTGAGCACCGAGCTACGTGCTCGCGTCTCGATAGCCATCTTCTGGCAGGCGGGCGGCGGCATAGCTAACGAGTAGTCGGTCGAGACGCGGCCTAAGTAGCCCCTCTCGCCAGCGAGGGCCGGGCACGGCACTGCACGGCGGTGCGAGATCGCCACCTCGGGTGCCAGCGATTCGCGGCGGATAGCAGCGGCCCAGATCGCGGTACGGCACGCATTTAAGCGGTGCTGTCGCCGCGGGGCTCCCAGCCTTTTAACCCGCCACTTTGCCGGCCGCTGTCGTCCCACTCGCTGTTGCTCGGTTTTCGCTTTCCTTTACTTCTTTTCCTACCTTTTTTTTTCTCTCTCTCTCTCTCTCTCTCACTCCCGTTGCTTGTCCCCTCGGCGTCGCCCGTTATTATTTTTTATTGCGGCGCGCAGGAAACCCTGCCGACTGTAATTACGGATGGCCACGGCGGCCGCGTTTGTAGGCAATAATAACGAGATCCCGCGCGATAATCCTCAGCTGGTAATCGAGGAAGCGGAGTCAACGGCCGTGCGGCCCTCCTTTGTCACCGGCGTGTGGCGGAAGGGCGGCCGGCCCCGCGCCCGCGAGCTAATCGCCGTCGACGCCAGGGGCGGAGGGCCCACAAAAAAAAGTAGAGGGGGGGGGGGGGCAGCACAGCGGGACCGGGAAAAAGAAGAGCAGGAGCGCGGCCGGCGTTCATCTCGCCTGCGCCGGGCAATTGAACCGAGCATTAGCCGCCTGCGAGTCCCGAGTCCGCACCGCACTCCTGTTGCTTCGTTTTTATTTTCCGCTGTTTTAACTCGCGTGGCTGCCCCCTGCGACCACCCTGGCTACAGCTGGACACGTTGACATGCTATTCTGCGTGTTCTCATTACTCAAGTTAAACGCCCTCTGCGACAAAAAAAAAGTCTCAAAACACTTAGCCGAAAGCACTCCACAGCGCACCACAAGGTGCGTAGCTGCAAGTTGTAACACCTCCGTTTTTATCCCGACCTGATCTGATCGAATAGCAGCCCAGTAGTTATTATTAACATGACCGTGAACCTAATGGGGCTGGTAATCGGAATTGACTGCTACGGAAGTTGTTACTTTCCAGTTCGTCCTGTTCAATACTATAATACTGAATGTATGGTAATAAGGAACACCAACACAGTTTTACTAATTACGAACTAATATTCTTCTCAAAACACAAAAAGGAGAGAGCCACTGCCTTCGTCATACATATCTAATTACGGCTACTCTCAGCACAGGGTTTCTTCATTTGCCATTATCGTCACACGCTAATCCATCACCGCATCCAACACTGCATTCCAAGGTTAGGCCGACGCGGTAGACGGGAAACTAAATATCGGTACTAGTAACGTCACTGATCACTTTTATAAGATACTTCATCACTTTCCCGGTATTTATTTATTATTTAGGGGTCTAACCACGGCGATGGTGACACCCTTCTCGGTTAAAAACCCTGTATTCCAATAATGGCCTCCACACACACACACCACTCCCGCCAACCACTCTAGCGCATCTCGACACTCGCTCTCGCAACACGTCAAAATCGATTGTTCGTCCTATCGACCTGTGCTGAGTGCAAAGTTATAGTAAGGGCCTACGGACCCCTTACAAAGTATTACGACTTCGTTTCTTGAATGAGTCATCGTGGAGAAAAAAGAGAGTATCCAGGATCAGAGTTGGAAAGGGTGGGGAGATTATTAATTTCGAACATTAACCCTAGTAGTGCCAAGGCACTATCCATAATGCCTGTTACCAGGGGGTGACGGGGGGGGGGGGGTGTTACTTTATGCCGAACCGAAGCAAATAAAAAAATTCTTCAATCATTATTGAGTTACATTAACAACAAACTTTTTAAAGAGGTACTGTTGTGTAAGTAGGACCCAGGACACGAAAATACTTGTTATCACACTCTTAGCAATATCAGTGTACTTTCAATATCGTGTTCTACCAACTTCGTGGTCACCACAAACAAAAAAGAATTAAGAAATGCCAACTTCTTTCATTGTTGCCAAATTTTACTCTAAACATATTTTTTAAAGAAATATTAATGTGTAGGTAGAGCTCTGAACCTCTATTATTCAATACGACGTTCACTGGGGAAAGTGACATCTGGTATGATTACTTACAGCTTTGCGTGGAGTTTAATTGAAAAATTTCAAACATGTATGGAATCTGCTAGAACAACTCGCTAAAAGCAGTAAATATTTTTTTCAGCATTTTAAAACGTAAGACAACTGACAAGATTGTAGTTTTTTTTTCAGAAGGTAGGCATAAAGTACCCCCCCCCCCCCCCCCCCCTTGGTTTTGAAAGGGCTAGAATCGAACGAGAAAATGATTTAGACAAGATATCTGCTTAGTGCGAAAAGTGCCATTTGGCCGTTAACAGCAAAAAATGTGAAGTCTTTCACGTGGCAGCTACAAAAGATCCGATAAATTTCGGTCTCACGATAAATTTTGTCTATAAATGACATAAAATCGTTATACAAGTCAATGATCGTTACCAACAGTCAACAGTCCACCTTGATCGCTGTTTTAATTTAGGCCGTTTCCCACATCCGACAAGGTGAATACCGTGCTGGTGGACACGTGCCGCCCCATTTACACAATTCGCAAACATTTCGAAAAGGTTGTCACACTTTCACGTCGATAACAGTAAACACACATATATTTGGTGGTGGAGGGGGCGCGACAGAAGAGACAACCGGCTGTGCCACACCTCTGTCCAGAACAGTGATTTACTAGTACAATATCACGACAAACCAGTTACTAAGTAAATGCTTTATTAGTCATCAGAAGATTGTATAACTTTTACTGTAGCGTCTGACATTCTGATTAATTGCTCTGTTAAGGTGAGAAAGTTGTTCACCTTCTAACTCACCTTGGCTCTCAGTAATGTATAAATATTTTAATAATATCAATAATAATAATATTAAATGTGTGGTGATTGCGTTTATATTGTGAAAAGTGTGCTAGTTAGTAGCTGGGAAGGTAGATAAGCATTTTATGTCTCGTCAGCCGTGAAGTCATTACATACCGAACGACGCAGCACAAGCAGACAGTGATGGACAAGCCAACCTGCCGCGTCTTTTTCAAAGGAATCATTGCAGCATTTGCCTTAACCCAGTGTTTCCTAATCGTTTCGGCAGGTGGAACCCTCATTAATGTTCACTTTTGTCGTGGAAGCCCTCGTTTGCTTCCGTAGTATGTTTCTTAATGCAGTCACGCTTATTGAAGTATTACAGGCTATTATGCCGTTGCGGAATGAATTTCTTGTTAAAACCCAACATGTCGTCGCTATGTGCGCAGGCCATCTTCAGACGCGGATCGCTACAAACTGACGTAAAATTGCGTTTCCGTATGCCCCCATACGGACGTGTGACGTCACATGTTTTGAAAACTCTAATCTGGCCGTTGTCGGTTGCTACAGTCCAATATTGCTATCGTGCCTTCTCCGGCAGCAGAATCCAGATGTCATTGTGTCACACCTTCCCCCTTCCGTTCAAAAATGCTGGGTTGTTTAGTAATCTCTTTGGCCTCTCTGTGTAGTCTTTCGTAGTATCAGCTTGTGGCTGCAGTTTCTCCCATTCAACGGTTGCCCTTGTATTCCTTTAGTCGTTTCCTGACCGCTCTTTTTACCCACGCCCACCTCTGCACAGTTACGCGGTATCTTGAAAATTCCTGCTTTTTCCAGCGGTTTTGCTAGCATCCTTGACCACCTTTTCTGTATTTTCTGGGTCGGTTTGTAGATCATAACGATATTCCGGATCGTCAAGATCTTTTCTATGCTGTCAGCGACGTTTTTTTTATGAGCTACAAGAAAACCTTGGATTTTGCAGACGCCTGTACATCGCTATGATCATTTCATGGCTGTCTTAACGCTATTTTTATCTCCGCAGACGAGTATCCATTCTTTAGCAAAGTATTGGTGAGATATTTCAGTTGCACGTCTAGCAGCGTTGAATCCGTCGCCGAGCGGGGTGGCTCGGTGGTTAGCGCACTCTAGTCGCTTGGGGGAGGACGATGATTCAAATCCCCGTCCGACCATGCAGAGTTAGCTTTTCCGCGATTTCTCTCAATCGCTCCAGGGAAATGCCGGGATGGTTCTTTTGAAAAAACCCACGGCCACTTTCCCTCCTCATCCATTCGTAATCTGAGCCTTATCTCTACCGAAGGTGCTGTCGACGGGACGTAATACTCCAATTGTCCTTCCCAGAACACGTGCGCAGATGGAGACGAAGCGTTTGGTTTCAAAAAGAAATTCATCCGATTCATCTGCCCACTACAGAATAGCACGGAATATTTTAAGAAGTGTGTCATTTCCGACTCTGAAATTTTATATTTTACGATTTTAATGCAATGTTTTCTAAATGTATTATCTGTAAAAAAAAAAATTGCCGTGTTATGTAGATGGTGATCATCTCTTTTTTCTTCTAAAACAAGAAAAGAAAAGAAAAAGGAAAATGAGTCAAGTGTACAAAATATTACGAATCTAGGAATAAAACTGTCAATTTCTTAACGAAAAGACTTATACACGACCTTCTGTATACTTCTTGTCGGTGACGCACTTACGCAGACTAGCTAAATTAGTTAGTGGAAGCAGGATCTTTTAATTTCATGTAGGCGCTAATTTTTAATGCCTTTTGTATCACGCTCTTCAATATTATATAAAGATACACGCACGCCGGGCGAAGTGGCCGAGCGGTTCTAGGCGCTACAGTCTGGAACCGCGCGACCGCTACGGTCGCAGGTTCGAATCCTGCTTCGGGCATGGATGTGTGTGATGTCCTTAGGTTAGTTAGGTTTAAATGGTTCTAAGTTCTAGGGGACTGATGACATGAGAAGTTAAGTCCCATAGTGCTCAGAGCCATTTGAACATTTGAACACGCACGATTCGCACAACCATTGAGTCAACTCCACGGAATTCTAGCCCGGGTATGAAACCAGCTGCTTAACGTTAACCACTAAGTCACCTCGGTCGGTGTAGTGATTAACCAATCGGGAATTACTCATGGATGACTTTCTTCCTATGTGGAGAGGTTTTTCATACGCCGTCCACAGAGTCACCGCCGACTATGACCCCGTGTATTTGTCTCATATTATCGGAAATGTTTACCCTATTTATCATTTTCAGCTCTTCGTTGGGTCGAAATCTTCAACTTGTTTCATGTATCTAGGCGCACGTGAATGAAATGTGTCGGAGAAGGAGGTACATCTACTTCCAGATACGAGTACATACCGTGCATACCACAATATGGTGCGTTGCAGAGCCACCTTGTATCACTGTTGTTCCTCTCGCAAATGTAACGAGGCAAAAACGACAGTGGTTTCTTTTCTCTTTGTGAATTTTACGAACACGTACCCCCTCCCCCACCCCCAAACCCCAAAAAACCTGTATTTTAGTGGAAGCACCCTGTTTTTTTAAATACATCAATTCCCAAATTTCAGATGGAATTACAATATCTCAAAAATGGCTAGGAGTTTTAGAAATCAGTAGCTTCACAATGCACTTCTCAGTTTCTTGAGAGACCACCTTGCCTACTAGGATGCGATTTCGATCTAACCGGTAACGTTTAAGCCAGATTAAGTCGCACGTTCACAGGCTGTCAACAACAAATCCGAAGCGATTTGCGAGAGCACAGGAAGAAGGAAGGGAAGAAGCCTCTACAAAGGAAGTAGAAGACCGGCCTCAAGACCGTAGGTGGAACGACTTTCCACTCGCCTCGTTTACACGTCGCAAAGTCGTCGTCTGAAGACCTGACTTCATAATCGTAGTGCTGATAATGGTGAATGCACACTGTACCTCTCAAATTATCAGTAGGCTGTCGTTCAAATACTATATTTTTCTGAATTACAATTTTTTGGAAGTTATGCTAAACCGAGTTACTAAGCACAAATGGAAATACGTTTTTATTATGATATTAAAGTATTTAATATGTGGTGTTGTTCATGTTATTAAAATTGTAGGCATTTGTTTTACGCCAAAAATGAACGTTACGGGAAGTTGTGCTTTGTGTGTGTGTGTGTGTGTGTGTGTGTGTGTGTGTTTGTGTGGAAGGGGTGCAGAGGGGCTGAGAGACAGAACCGAACCTTGATCCGCGCCTGTCCTCACGTGAGATATTCGTTGGTGGCAAGTAGAATCGTTCTGCACTCTGTTGCAAATGTCGCTTGTGGGGTAGGGAGGATTAGCACTTGGAAGGAAGCTGGGTCAGCAGAGTACTAGTAAGGAATTTTCAGAAGCTCTCGCTGGTGTAACCGCTTTAATGACAGTCACTCTGCCCTGTCATCCTACTGTTGCATTTCCTACAGTGTCATGGACTAACTCAACAGATTTTGTCATTCACAGTTTAAAATGTTCCGAGCTATAGTGCCGTGGTCGTATGGATTTCACCTTAAAACCC
This sequence comes from Schistocerca cancellata, assembly GCF_023864275.1. Lineage (NCBI taxonomy): Eukaryota > Metazoa > Arthropoda > Insecta > Orthoptera > Acrididae > Schistocerca > Schistocerca cancellata. The sequence continues at coordinate 1,039,026,621 of NC_064626.1, forward strand.
AACGTTTCGCCCCCATCTGCAGAGGAAATTTTCAAGGGTGATCGAAGCTTCTTTGAATGTCCGATTCACTCTCTGGCCCGATGCTGACTACCAGAGTGCGAACCCGACATTTAAAGAAGCTACGATTCCCCTTGAAAATTTCCTCCATAGATGGGTACGAAACGTTGTGTTTTAAGGTGAAATCCATTCGATCACGGCATAATAGCCCGCAACATTTTATTAGGTATATTTCCAGCCGTGAAAGTTTATATTTTACAAGTACTTTTGTCATTGTCACCATCACATTACTGATGAAGAAGAAGAACAATGCCTTTCTTTCGTTTCTGAAAAGGGCAATCCTACAAAAATACAGCAAGTTGCCACTGGGATTTTGTTTTTAAAAATATGTATTCAACGACTACAATCATACGAGTAATACATTGCGTTATTTTTCCACTTCATACAAGATGTTCATGTTTTCACTATGCCACTTTATTAAAAAAAATTCCTTTTTTAAATAAATTTAAGGTCAAAAACCAACATCTCATATGTTTCTACATGCAATAACTCGTGAGTATTCTGTCTCAGTATTAATATGAAATTGTTTACTGCGACTACCGACAACAGTATTACAGTGCAGTAGTCATGTTATTTTAAGTGACTGATTAAAACATCTTTGAAAAGAACCAAATCTCGGTGAATTTTTCCATCACAACTCACAGCTGTGCTATATGAAAGTAAATTTTTATATTTAATAAAATCGCATCCTCTACGACATTCGCCTGTATAACTATGGACAACCGCTATAAACAACGTATTGTATGTGGAGCGTTAAGTAAGGAGGGACCTTTCGCTCATCTACTGCTTAACCGACGATCATTTTTGCGTACAGTCTTGAACAAAGCTACTTAAATAATAACTAAATAGAAGGCTTAATTTTGAGTATTTGTTTGTAAGTTGTTGAATTTTAATTTTTTCAATGCCTTTCATACTTTCTATTCTCTATACATGTTGCGTTTTCCGTTGCTTCAGTACCGCAAATTGGCGACAGTAAACGACATCGTTTTCAGATTTCTCTAATTATTTGCACGTCATGCATGCTTTCTTCACTTTCTTAGTAATTCTTATTACCGGTGCATCAAATGAGCCTATACTAATACTTTTCTTTGCGCTGCTGGTTTCTGTTGCGTGGTATGTTTCTCAAGTGCTACTCTGGCCTTCAGAGCCAGAGAGTATAGTGTTTGTCGCTCTGTGGAGATAATCGTCGTTGCTTTATTTGCATAAGTTTTTTGACGTTCGTCAGTGCATTTATTTCCTTTCCGTGCGTACAAGACACAGGGCTGTTATTAATGCCTGATACCTTAACAAATAAAGCTGTTAACAACATTCAGCGACATAGCACGACTAATCCAAAGTTTGAATGTCTTGGCTTTTACGTAAATGCTTAACTTTTCTCTCGCAGGCACTGAGAACCGCAAACTGAGGCCGTGCCCCTATTTCAGGCAACTTTACAAATTCGGTAGCTGTTTTACCGGCATAACGACTCTTATCTTGTCCTGTTTTATATCATTCCGCCAGTGAGACAATGCGATGTGTTATGCAGCGCTGCAGATAACAGTGAGCCGGCTCCTTCTTTCGCTTCACGATATTTTATACCTTCCATTCGCTTGTGGCTAACCTCCCAAAGAAGCTCTTTCTTTCTCTCTCTTTTTTAAATTTTTTTGCTTGATTTAAAAAAAATGAAATTCACTGATAAGACTCATAACAAGTCACCACTAGTTGATACAACACTGCCTTTCCCGTTGGATGGTTCCAGAATTTGCGGCGCTTCTGGCGTTTCTTTATCAGTAAGATTTTCAGTGTACATTTTCTACACTTTGACAAACGAGACTCTGTGGGCTTCTCCGAGGATATTCCGTGTGGTTAAGGCGATAGCTAAACGAATTTGTCCAAGAGAGGACGCAGTGCTAAGAGGGTACACTCGCACCAGAGGGACGGAAAATTCAGGTCCACATCCACGTCTCACCTTTCAGATTATGGTTGTTCTAAATCTGTTATTTCGAATGACAGAGAAGTTACTTGGAAAATGAAATAAGCAATTTCCTCCTCTCTCCTTATTCTGGCCTACGCAAGGTTGTTTTCCGTCTCTAATACCCTCGTTGCTAATGGTAGATTACATCCTGATATTCATTTTTATCCAGAACAACTGTACTACTTCCCTCAAAATAATATATGGACGTTTTACGAAATTGGTACGTCTGAGATTTCTGCGTGTTTAAAAAAGTGTGAATATTGTGTCGCGGGGAGGTTGTTTTTGATATTTTCACACACCGTGTTTTGGCTTTTTATCTTATGATAAAAAATTGCTTATGTATTTAGAAATATGAAATATGAATTCTTAATACGTGCATATAACGTTCTCATACGTACAAGTCGGAAACGAACACATCGGTGTTCCAGGTTTTGCGGGTGCTAAGTTCAAATGGTTCAAATGGCTCTGAGCACTATGGGACTTAACATCTATGGTCATAAGTCCCCTAGAACTTAGAACTACTTAAACCTAACTAACCTAAGGACAGCACACAACACCCAGTCATCACGAGGCAGAGAAAATCCCTAACCTCGCCGGGAATCGAATCCGGGAACCCGGGCGTGGGAAGCGAGAACGCTACCGCACGACCACGAGCTGCAGACGCGGGTGTTAAGCATCCACGTTGAGAGATAACAATGTCTCTTTATAATCGAAAATTTAACATTTTCGTCATAAAAGACTGGTATTCTTACGTGACGTAAGGAAAAAGTTAAAAAAAACTGCATTTCGGTAAGGAAAGAAGCACAAGCTCAGTTGACAATTAACAAGAGAAAAAAGGGCCAATAAATACATAAAACTTGCTCTGAGAATAGCTGATATTTTATGAGACCCTATGGCCATTCAAAATTTTACGGGAACGTAGCAGAAGTTTTGTTTCAGTTTTAAAGAATGTTCTCTTGTAGCAGGAGTTCCACTGCAGCGGCAACGGTATAAAAGGCAAAAAGTAATTGATTATCAGAGAACAGGAGCGCGTAGTGTTTCAATGTGTCACTTTTTCTAGCTGAAAGATTATTGCGTGGACAGATCTCGAGAATTATTTATTGCAGACGAAACGAAGTGAAGAAAGATTAACTGTTTATTGCGAAGGCGAAATATGTTTCTAAGGGTTAAACGTGTATCGTCTTTATAGTGACTACTTAATGGCATGTACGTTAAATTAAGGCTTAGTTCCTGAAAACAAAAGTAAATTGCTTGAGCATCGTTATTAGCTCTGTTTACCAAGTCCATGACTAAAAGGTACCATGTTAATATGACCCGTCAACATAGTTCCTATTGCTGCATGAGACAGTTCAAAATTGTTTTGTTACATCCTTTCTGTGGTCTAAAATATGATTCGATATGATTCGGATTAACTGTCTTGTGCCAAATTCTTCCTTCCCACATAGTTCTCGGAAAAAGGGAAGACGTGTCGAATAAGACAACTACCAAGAGTGATTTTAAATTTTTAACGTGATTTCCTTATCTTTGTCGATGGCACTGCACGAGCAAGATAGTCATAGTGCGTATGATGCTGTCATCACGTCGACACTCTCTTCAAAATAATGAAACATGGACAAAATTTGTACAACATCGCAGATAATACGCGTCTCTCTGATAAACATCAAGAACCTTGTCCGCCCTATTTACGACCAACCGGCCAGACACGGTAACTGCATCAAAAATTCATCCTCTACCGTATCATTGTAATAAAGAAAACAATTTTTGCTTGTACTAGTTTTACATTTTGGAAATGATTACAAGTAGCAAAATGCATCTTATAATGCTTCAACATTTTATTTGTTTGTTATGTTTACATTGTGTCCGTGAATCAAAACTGATATGAGACAAAGTACACACAAAAAGCAAGTGTTATTCAGATGTTTACAGATAGTAATTCGTTTATACGGAAGATGACAAGACATGTAAAGTAAGAAGAAGTAATTATATAAGAGTATCTTTTACTAGCAGATTATCCTGTGTAAAATGTAGTATTCAGGGTCTCAGGCCTTTTTTGCGTAATTCCTCCTCTCCGAGAAGCTGGAAACCTTTCTGGCTGTAGATCGTAGCTCGAAGAAACTGGCCTACACGTGACCCTGATCTGTGTCTTTGTGCTGTGTACTCTTCGTAGACTTTTGTGCTAGCTTTATTTCTAATAGTAGTCTCTTCTGCACATTTTAATCGGGTCCTATCATCTAAATCTGTAGTAGCTCACCGTTTTCTTGTTGTTATCTCGAGCCCGAAGACTAGTTTGCATTTCTTATTTATCGACCTGAAATTCTCCCTCTCTCTTTTGGCATTTGGTTGAAATACGAACATGGGCAGCTAACATTTGCATCCTCGGCATGAAAATGGGCAGTACGGTGAAAGGCAGTAACGGATTTCCTGTTCAAGTAAAATTTGTCGACAATCTCTGTCACTGAAAAATGCAGTGCTTTTGTAACTTGCAAGATGGAAAACCTTATAAAGACAACGCTCTGCCGGGGGCCGCGGTGGTCTAGCGGTTCTGGCGCTGCAGTCCGGGACCGCGGGACTGCTACGGTCGCAGGTTCGAATCCAGCCTTAGGTTAGTTAGGTTTAAGTAGTTCTAAGTTCTAGGGGACTTATGACCTAAGATGTTGAGTCCCATAGTGCTCAGAGCCATTTGAACCATTTTTTTGAAAACGCTCTAATTACTTTGAGCGAATAAACTTTCATAAGGTTTCAGCAGGATGGCTTCCAACTATTGTTAAGTATTATGTTTTAGCTTGGGTTTTAGCATCGCCATCATATAACCACATTACTAATTATGGTGATATGATATCCTCTCTGATGCCTGTGCACAATGTTCCTTGGCTTGCACCGAACGACTTGGCAATGTGATTGAGACACTGCACACCTATTCGACATCAGAGGTCGAGAGTTCCAAACCTCGCCCGTGGAGATATTGGTCTCGCAGTCTGAAATATTTGGCTTAAAGAAACGGCCTTCCAGATTTAATACTTTTTTTTAAATTCAGTTTGCTGCTGCATTTATTTTAACAAAGACAGTGAGATTCGTTGTTTACTAACATGTGCAGATAAATCGTAGTTGCATTCGGTTTCATGTATTGCACACAGTCACCTCGTTAATATGAACGCTGAGTACAGCACATGAAGCCTACTGATTGATTTGCCACAGTGATTAGTCTACAAATATTCGTAAGAAAGAAATCAACTGTCATCGTAAAAATAATGATAAACCGGAATAAAAGACATTATAATAATTGAGTTGTTGACAGCGTGTCAAGTTTTCATCCAGATTTACCCGTATCACGTTGTTGGTTCCTTCCAAAACGTCTGCAGTCCATGCTGTACCATCTTAGCCAGTCCGCTCTCGTCCTCCGCGCCTATGGACTTCGCACTTAAATCTGAACAGTCCTTCCTGAAGTCTCCTCAGACTCATTTAAGATTAGTTAAACATAAGAAATTTTTCTTCATGTATATTTTTTGATGTACAAATGAATCAATAAAGCAGATGAAGCATAACTTGTTGTTTTCATCTGTCACGAGCAATTCAATTTTCTATACCCTCCACCAGCATGAAAGTAAGAAGAATAAAAGTCATGTAGGAATGCTTCACTGAAGAAGCGGCGGAGTTTCTTTCCTCCCTTGTCCCTCCGACCTATCGCCCTTCACACTATCCATTCTTCCTCAGTACTCCGTCCCTTCTCCCCCTCCTTTCTGTCCCAGATGGCGCAGTAGTTAAGACACAGGATTCGCATTCGGGATGACGGGGGTTCAAATTCCCGTTCAGTGATCCTGTTTTAGATTTTCCATAGTTCCCCTAACTCGCTTAAGACAAAACGCTAGGACCTGTTGCCCAAACAATTGCCTCTGATGATGTCTCCAGCACGAGTAGATCAAATGTTAGACGCAGAAACATGCCTTAAAGGACCGCCTAACGCCCATATCACTACTATCGCCAAGGACATTAATATCGTCTGTGCATTATACGGTGAAGTGCAGTCATTCCGTAACGACACATCGGAGACCATGTGTTCCTCGTCCTCCTCAGCCCAGAGTGTCGATTTTATGTATGAAGAGTTTATATTTGCGGACAATGCATTGATCGGGCACAAAATAAGAAGGAAATGCAAATTTTTTTAAAAAAATTGTATTATTCACCAACATTATGACATGCTCAAAACTAATAATTTTTATGTTAGAAAATAACTGAAATGTGTGGAGTATTCAGAAAACTCGAAGTGAAAAACCTAAAATTATGAAAAATGTGGAGGTATACAAGTATACGTCGCTGCCGAATGTAGACCCAGCGCTTCATCGAAACAAATATATCGTTGTTTTGTTGTGAAGAAATAAACTAGGGGTAGTCAACCCTTTTTACCTAGCGCCTTTGTATCTCTGTCAGTAAGGAAATTTTCTAATTGCCCACTTGTTCCACAGTAGTGGTAATCTATGAAGTAGAAAAGCAACTTTGCCTTATAAAATACATAAAGCAAAGCTAGAGCAAGTTAAAGCACATATTAATAATTACTTTACCAAATACATTAGGTTAAAGCTTTATAAAAACTCAATTAAAATGTTTTTTTATAATCCTTACCGCCTGCTGCCGACCACGATAACTGGAACGCCCACTAATGGGCGATAGGGACCAGGTGGCTACCACTGAAATAAAAAACCACTTATTCCATTTGGCAGGACATTCTAATCACATTCTAGTTCAAAATCGCTAAAAACGAACAGAAATCAACATTTTTTAAGAGACAAGCTGACGCTGCGACAAACAGCTTTTTCAAGCTGACGCTGCTTGCTGGGAACATGCAGAATCGAGTGCAGCTGATGCACAGAAAGCACATCGTGTAAAGTATAAAGGCCGATCGATCAAAAAAACGGTATCCTAATCAGATAAAATGCTGTGAGCATTGAGGCAATCATCCCACCGCCGCACAGGTTGAAGATACGCGTTAGGTAAAACACAGTGTCCTGCTTCGTGAAGTAGTCCGTAACTGCCTGCTGAACATCCGCGTCCGACAGGAATCGTCGACGATCCTTGAAAAGGCCTTCAAGGGACCGAAGGCGTGAGAATCGCATGGGGAGAGATCAGAATTACTGGGCAGTTGTTCGAGTGTATCCTACTTCAGTTCGCTTAACTTTTGCCGCACACGTGTGCGTTATCATGAAGCAGCAGGCCCATACTTATTCTTCATTCCCCCATGGCTGTCTACTGGCGTTTGTCCTACCACAGCCAAGTAAAGAATAACAGCATGTTAGTCCTGTTTGGACGCTTTTGGTAATAACGTCACCATAGTTCGCGTTTCCACATTTACCGCACGCACGTCGGAAAGACACGAATGCCACCCTAATCCTTTGCCTACACTTTGGTGCTTGTATACCCGCAACGTAGTCCCATTACGCTGGCAATACGTAGCAGCCGCGCCCTCAAACGGAAACTTTTTGATTGCCCCTTATACACACATCAAATAAAGTTTTGCGTCGCCCCGGTTCCCAGAACTCCTTCAGATAGACGTTGACTTTGGATACTGTATTAGAGATACAGGCCGGAGTGGCCGAGCTGTTAAAGGCGCTACAGTCTGGAACCGCACGACCGCTACGGTCGCAGGTTCGAATCCTGCCTCGGGCATGGATGTGTGTGATGTCCTTAGGTTAGTTAGGTTTAAGTAGTTCTAAGTTCTAGGGGACTTATGACCACAGCAGTTGAGTCCCATAGTGCTCAGAGCATGAGCAGCGCCTATTAGACGGAGGGGGTCTGACAATCAGTTCCAGTCATTCCACCAGGAAGGAGGTACACGGCTCGTGCTGTCTGTAGTTCAAACATGCCTAGGCGGTCAATGTCGCGGTTCGATCGTGTCCGCATTGTTACTTTGTGCCAGGAAGGGCTCTCAACAAGGAAAGTGTCCAGGCGTCTCGGAGTGAACCAAAGCGATGTTGTTCGGACATGGAGAAGATACAGAGGAACTGTCTCTGAAATGCCCCGCTCAGGCCTCCCAAGGGCTACTACTGCAGTGGATGACCGCTACGTACGGATTATGGCTCGGAGGAACGCTGACAGCAACGCCACCGTGTTCAATAATGCTTTTCGTGTAGCCAAAGGACGTCGTGTTACGACTCAAACTGTGCGCAATAGGCTGCATGGTGCGCAACTTCACTCCTGACGTCCATGGCGAGGTCCATCTTTGCCACCACGACTCCATGGAGCGCGGTACAGATCGGCCCAACAACATGCCGAATGCACCGCTCAGGATTGGCATCACGTTTGCTTCACCGATGAGTGTCGCATATGCCTTCAACTAGACAATCATCGGAGACGTGTCTGGAGGCTAACTGGTCAGGCTGAACGCCTTAGACACACTGTCCAGCGAGTGCAGCAAGGTCGAGGTTCCCTGCTGTTTTGGGGTGGCATTATGTAGGGCCGACGTACGCCGCTGGTGGTCGTGGAAGGAGCCTATCGGCTGTACGATACGTGAATGCCATCCTCCGACCGACAGTGTAATCATATCGGCAGCATATTGGCGAGGCATTCGTCTTCATGGACGACAATTCGCGCCCCTATTGTACACATCTTGTGAATGACGTCCTTCAGGATAACGACATCGCTCGACTAGAGTGGCTAGCATGCTCTCCAGACATGAACCCAATCGAACATGCCTGGGGTAGATTGAAAAGGGCTGTTTATGGACGACGTGACCCACCATCCACTCTGAGGGATCAACGCCGAATCGCTGTTGACAAGTGGGACAATCTGGACCAACAGTTCCTTTATGAACTTGCAGATGGTGTTCCATGACGAATACAGGCATGCATCAATGCAAGAGCACGTGCTACTGGGTATGAGAGGTACCGGTGTATACAGCAATCTGCACCACCACTTCTGAAGGTCTCGCTGTATGGTGGTACAAAATGCAATGTAAGGTTTTCATGAGCAATAAGAAGGGCAGAAACGATGTTTACGTTTATCTCTATTCCAATTTTCTGTATAGGTTCCGGAACTCTCGGAACCGAGGTGATGCTAAACATTTTTTGATATGTGTGTATGCTGCAATTGAGCACAGAGAGTCTAGTTTACTGCGTAAGCTAGGAGAAAATAGAAGTTGAGTGTAGCATATATATTACATAAGGGCTGACGAGGTTATGTAAGAATACTAGGAAAGTTTCCCACAACTGTCACCGAAATTTTGACAGTAGAGTTTGGGTTACACTATGTACTTTGCAAGCCATCTTTCGATGTGTGGCGATTCGTTACCTCTAAGACAAGTATTTATCATATTCCTGCGTCAGGAAACATACTTCCCCCCTCCCCCTCCCCCTCCCCCCTCTGTCCCTTGTAGTCTCTTGCTTCACTTAATGATATTTTTAGGTTAGTACAGTACGAAACCGTTCTCATAAGGGCGCAACCGTGCGTTGAGGACATCTGTGCTAGGAAGAACCGGTCACCTACAGGCTACCGTCGCGGTGCGCATCACCACCACCGCGGTTGCAGACTGGAGCAGTACTTCGGGACAGAAGTATACCTCGCGGAGCCAGGAGGCAGTCCAGGACTGTAATATGACGGCACTTCCTTGGCAGCGCGAGTTCCAGCCATTGTGTGCAGCTGCCGGGAACAATTTTACTGCCGCCTGTCCGCCGGAGATATTTTCGCGGGAATCGGCTCCGGGTTAACGGAAGACAGTCGCAAACCGTTATCACTAGACGTCTCGCGGGCTGTTTCACCTCGGGTGTCTCTTAGCAGTTCCGCAGACAACCGCGAGCAGATGCCTGCACTGAAAGGGCGGTCAGTGAGTGTGGGGACGGAGAGAAGAGGGGAGGTGGGTCAGGATAGGTGGCTAATTGTCGTCAAGTGGCTTTACAGCCTCGTAATTATAGACTGCTGAGCATCGGATTCACTGTCGAACGAGCAGAGAACATTGCTTTTGTCTCCTAAAGCCGCAAAGGGAACACGTAAAAGTGAGTGTCACAAACGCCCAGCGACTTGTAAATATCATTATTACGAAGCGGAAGATGTCGGCAACAAATGGTGGAAGTGCAGGATGAATAAGCTCGAAAATTTGTTACGACCAGCTCGTATTTCGGTGCTACGGAATGAAAGGGACCAAATTTACAGGCCACAGGCTCCCTGTAAATGTACGGCTTACACCGGCCGGTGTGGCCGAGCGGTTCTAGGCGCTACAGTTTGGAACCGCGCGACCGCTACGGTCTTAGGTTCGAATCCTGCCTCGGGCATGGATGTGTGTGATGTCCTTAGGTTAGTTAGGTTTAAGTAGTTCTAAGTTCTAGGGGACTGATGACCTCCGATGTTAAGTCCCATAGTGCTCAGAGCCATTTGAACCATTTTTGTGCGGCTTACGGATATTTGGGTACACTGTTCAATACGCAGTAAGTGTCAAGAAATGCGCCAAACGCATAAACTTTAACAGCATGTTGGAACGTCAGCGATTTTTGCTTGTACAAATAATCAGAAAGAATATTTCATTCTGGAACGCAGGGTGCTCTAATACGAAACTTCTTGGCACATAAAACCTGGACAAATAGTGAGTGTTGAGACGAATACAGGGATAAGCGACCACAAGGCAGTTGCTGCTAGGCTGAATACCGTTACACCTACACACATCAAAAAGAAACGCAAAGTATATCTATTTAAAAAAGCTGATAAAAATGCTCTTGACGTCTTTTTAAGAGACAGTCCGATCTGATCATGTAAGTGCAGAAAAGTTGTGGAATGTTTTCAGAGGGATATTATCAACAGCAATTGAGAGATATATGCCACATAAATTAATAAGTGATGGTACTGATCCCGCATCGTACACAAAACGAGTCAGGTCGTTGTTGCTGAAGCAACGAAAAAAGCTTGCCAAATTTAAAAGAACGCAAAATCCCCAAGATTGGCAAAGTTTTACAGAACTTCGAAATATAGCGAGATGCTTTTAATAATTTCCACAACGAAATTCTGTCTCGAAATTTGGCAGAAAGCCCAAAGAGATTGGTCATAAATAAAGCACACCAGTGGCAAGAAGCAATCAATATCTTCACTGCGCCATAACCACGGTGAAGTCACTGATGACAGTGCCACTTAAGCAGAGTTATTAAACACGGTTTTCCGAAACTCCTTCACCAAAGAAGACGAAATAAATATTCCTGAATTCCAATCAAGAACAACTGCCAAGATGAGAAACATAGAAGTAGATATCCTAGGTAAACAAAGCAGCTTAAATCACTTAATAAAGGCTAGGCCTCCGGTCCAGATTGTATACCAGTCACGTCCCTCTCAGAGTATGCTGATAAAATAGCTCCATATTTAGTAATTATATACGACCACTCGCTCACAGAAAGATCGGTACCTAAAGACTGGAAAATTGCTCCAGTCACACCAATACTCAAAAAGGGAAGTAGGGGTAATCCGCTGAATTACAGGCCTATATCACTAACGTCGATTTGCAGTAGGGTTTTAGACCATATACTGTATTCTAACTTTATGAAGTACCTCGAAGAAAACGATTTATTGACATATAGTCAGCACGGATTCAGAAAATATCGTTCTTGTGAAACAGAACTAGCTCTTTATACTCATGAAGAAATATGTGCTATCGACAGGGGATGTCAAATTGATTCCACACTTTTACCTTTCCAGAAGGCTTACGACGCCGTCCCTCACAAGCGTCTTCTAACCAAACTGCGTGCCTACGGAGTATGGCCTCACTTGTGCGACTGGATTAGTGATTTCCTGTCAGAAATGTCACAGTTCGTAGTAATAGACGGAAAGTCATCTAGTAAAACGGAAGTAATATCCGGCGTTCCCCAAGGAAGTGTAACAGGGCCTCTGTTGTTCCTGATCTGTATTAACGACATAGGAGACAATCTGAGTAGCCGTCTTAGATTGTTATTCACATGAGTACTAATGGAAATCAACTAAATTTTGATTACACGATAGGCCACACAAACCTGAGGGCTGTAAATTCTACTAAATACTTAGGGATTACAATTACAAATAACATAAATTGGAACGATCACATAGATAATATTGTGGGTAGAGCAAACTAAAGACTACGATTCATTGGCAGAACACTTACAAGGTGCAACAGGTCTACCAAAGAGACTGCTTACACTATGCTCGTGCGCCCTATTGTGGAGTATTGCCGTGCGGTGTGGGATCCGCATCAGGTGGGACTGCCGGATGACATCGAAAAAGTACAAAGAAAGACAGCTCGTTTTGTATTATCGCGAAATAGGGGAGATAGTGTCACAGACATGATACGTGAATTGGAGTGGCAGACATTAAAACAAAGGCGTTTTTCGTTGCGACGGGATCTTCTCATGAAATTTCAATCAGCAATTTTCTCCTCCGATTGTGAAAACATTCTTTTGGCACCCACCTACATAGAGAGAAATGATCATCACGATAAATTAAGAAAAATCAGGGTTCGCACAAAGAAATATAAGCGCTCGTTTTTCCCGCGTGCCGTTCGAGAGTGGAACGGTAGAGAGACAGCATGATCCCTCTGACAGGCACTTTATTGTAAATAGCAGAGTAATCACGTAGATGTAGATGTAGATGTGTGCCGGACAGGGACTCGAACCTTTGCTTTTCGTGGCCAGGTGCTCTCCAGCTGAGTTGTACAAGCACGATGGCGGAAATATGAATGTGAGGACGGAAGTCGTGCTTATATAGCTCAGACGATAGAGCATTTGCCTGCGAAAGGCAAAGATCCCGTGTTCGAGTTTTCTTCCGGCAGAGAGTTTTAATCGGCAAAGAAGTTTCAAGAATAGGTAATAACTGCTCAGCAGTCGGTGATGACTGCTTCATGATAACTCACAGTGGCTCCGAGGCACCGTCTTCTCGTACGATCTGGGTTAATTAACTGTGGTCAGCTAATGGATATGATGTACCTTGAGCTTCTCCCAGTGCATAAAATGCTCAAATAACTTACGAGAATGCAGCTGTGTGACGTCTTCGACAAGATGTCTCCTGGCTGCAATCCCCTAAGTTATTCGAATGGTTATGATAACCGAAACCGATCGTTACCAGTAGAAAGAAAAGAAGCTACGACTTAGTTGTTTCTGTTTATTTTTAAACACATCAACAGTTATGGAGCTATGTGGATTCACAGTGTATAGATCACGTCGGAATAAAAGTATTACAAACAATCCTTTTCGTAGACAAAATAATTTCTTATAATAGTGCGCTCTTAAAAGCTTTAGACTGCTACCTCTTTGCCGTGAACGAACGTTTGCGAGCGTTGCACTACATATATAAATTCATTGTTGCGCCGTTTAACTTTCAAGTATTGGAGTCCCCGGAGTTCTGCTACTTTGTGTTTACGTGCCCTTCTAGTGGTATCGAAATTCAGCAACGACATTCTGTGACAAGGTTAGAGACGCATAGCTCATTTAACTTTGAGTGTTCAAAAATTTAACTCCATTTTGAAACGTCTGTTGGTATTTGAAGAGCAGGCCAAGATTGTCAACGTGTAGCTACAACCGGACTAGACATATTGCTCCATAGCACTTAGCCGACTGAGAACCCGTCTAGGAGCTGTAATTGACTCAAGCAGTCACAAACGTCTAGTGCGGATAGGTTCAGCTCGCATATGCCGAGCGAAATAAGAGACGTTGTGAAATGAGACAAAGGAACAAGCCGACTTAGGAAGCAGATATATAGCACAGCACATTATTTTCAGTCGTGCGTAGAATTATAAAATGGGGCAAAGACTGCGCGAATTACAATGATTATGAAAAGGCTTGAACGAATTTTAAGAAAATATGAATTACCAGCCCGTGATTCAACCTTCGTGCACTTGAATGCAACAGCACGATTCCTTTCCTACTAAGATTACAAAAATGTCACTAACAAAATTTGATCCTGTGCATATTTTCGGTACAAAATGAACGCTTCCTGATCATGCTGCATTCCACAGCTACTGATGTAGGTTGTCTATAAAAGCTTCCAGTTATCTGTGGCTGATACGATTGGTGTTAGTCGGTGTGCTCACAGACAATTATGCTTTGTCCACCTAAGTTGTACTCTCGTGCCAACAAACGTGCGCTCTGTCATTGATCATCTGCAGCGTGATTGATCAGGCATCTGCGATCGTGCGTCCACCCTTACTTGCAATCTGTTCAGAAGTATCCAGACACCTATTAATGTACAGCAATATGAAGTGTGTACACCCTTCGCCCTCACGACGACTTAGGCACTGTTGGGGACATTTTCGGTGAGGTGTCAGAAAGTCTGTGAAGGAATGGCAGCCCATTCTTCTTCAAACTCCTAAACCGGAGAAGGCAGTGATGTTGACGCTGGGGTCTGGAGTGAAGTCGATGTTGTAACCCATCATAAAGGTTTTCCTTTGGATTCAGATCGGGACTCGGGGCAGATCAATCAATATTAGGAATTAGATGGTGCTTTATGACAGGGTGCACTGTCAAGCTGATACAATAATGCTCTCTGTACATTCCTCTACTGTACTCTCTACTGATGCTGCAAAATATGTTCATATTCGCCAGCACTTAACGTTTTCTTAAGCACATTAAGGAGACCACAACCCAACCATGACAAAACAGCACCCCCATGCCGTAACGCCACCTCACCTGTACTTAACTGCTCAACTACACATGATGGCAAGTAGCATTCTCGAGGCGCTCGCCAAAAGCAAATCCCATCCACCGAGCTGACACAGGATAGAGCGTGATTCATCACTCCAATTAATTCGTTTCTAGTCATCCACTGTCCGACAGCGTCACATTGACCGTCGCTTAGCATTTACAGAAGTGTATGGCTTACGTAGAACGGCTCAAACACTTCGCGCCATTCTTTTTATCTTCATAAGCACAATCACTGTGCTCAGTGGACTCTTACCAGCACGATTGATTCCTTCCGCTGATTCCATGAAATTTTTATAACCACTCTCGGCAATGTTCGACTCCCTGCCCTTCCGTACACGAGGTCTGCCCGATCTTGGTTTAGCTCTGATTGTTTCCTCCCGTTTCCATTTTAGTCCCATCAGCAACAATTTTCTTTGGCAGCCTTAGAAGGGTTGAAATGCCCCTAATGGATTTGTTCCTCAGATAACATCGAATGATTAGTCCACTTTCAAAGTCCCCCACCAACCAATTCCGCTGTTTGCATCGCTACTGACTGCACAATAATATCCCGCACTGGCAGGTCCGCCTCTCTTGACATTCAGTATTCAATTCCGCATTACATATGAGTGTGAGTGGAAGATGGGCTAGAGGTGTGCGTGCCCGTAGTCTCACTGCTAATAACCAGTTCAAAAAATGGTTCAAATGCCTCTGAGCACTATGGGACTTACTTCTAAGGTCATCAGTCCCCTAGAACTTAGAACTAGTTAAACCTAACTAACCTAAGGACATCACACACATCCATGCCCGAGGCAGGATTCGAACCTGCGACCGTAGCGGTCGCACGGTTCCAGACTGTAGCGCCTAGAACCGCTCGGCCACCTCGGCCGGCAATAACCAGTTCGCAACAGTCAGTGATGACATATCTGAGCTCAGAAACCCTCTATCAGTGCTGAGATAGCTGTACGATCCGGCACTACTGCCCTTAGAGTATGTCGATTGTGGCGGGCGTCTGTGCTGCTTGGACGTCCATAACTTCGTCTACAGGTGTGAGAATGTTCACGAGACCAGTGATACCAGCATCCTTGCGCAACTGACGCAGCACATCCAGCTTGTGTGGCAATTTTCTGAAGGGTCGATCCCGCCATTCGGAAGGCTACAATTTGACCCGATTCAAAATGGCTCATTTGGCCGTAGGAAGCACGAATGCGTCTCCGTGGCATGGTTACCTGCTTGCTTCATACGTTGGCACCACATTGGCTGTAAACATTTGCTATTAAAGGATAGACAAAGATGGTGATCTGGTAGATATGCCATTGTGTTAATTGCTGGCGGATGGCGTTGAAACCATTATCAGTACATCTACCACCCAGGTGGCATCTATCGTCGTCGTCGTCGTCGTCGTCGTCGTCGTTGTTGTTGTTGTTGTTGTTGTTGTTGTTGTCTTCAGTACGAAGACTGGTTTGATGCACCTCTCCATGCTATTATATCCTGTGCAAGTTTCATCATCTCCGAGTAACTACTGTAAACTACATACTTCTGATTTACTTAGTGTATTCCTTTCTTGGTCTCCCTCTACGATTTTTACCCCCCCCCCCCCCCCCCCCGCACGCTGCCCTCCAGTACTAAACTGGTGATCCCTTGATGCCTCAGAACATGTCTACCAACCAATCCCTTCTTCTAGTCAAGTTGTGCCACAAATTCCTCTTGTCCCCATATTTCGAAAGCTTCTTGTCTCTTCTGGTCTAAGCTATTTATCGTCCACGTTTCACTTCCATACATGGCCACACTCCATACAAATTCTTTCAGAAACGACTTCCTGATAAATTTATACTTCATGTTAACAAATTTCTCTTCTTCAGAAACGCCATTGCCAGTCTACATTTTATATCCTATCTACTTCAACCATCATCAGTTATTTTGCTCCCCAAATAGCAAAACTCCTTTACTACTTTAAGGGTCTTATTTCCTAATCTAATTCCCTCAGCATCACCCGACTTAATTCGACTACATTCCATTATCCTCATTTTTCTTTTGTTGATGTTCATCTTATAACCTCCTTTCAAGACACTGTCCATTCCGTTCAACTGCTCTTCCAGGTCCTTTGCTGTCTCTGACGAGTTACAATGTCAGCGGGAAACCTCAAAGTTTTTATTTCTTCTCCATGTATTTTGATTCCTATTCTAAATTTTTCTTTTGTTTCCTTTACTGCTTGCTCAATATACAGGCTGAATAACATCGGGGATAGGCTACAACCCTGTCTCACTCCCTTCCCAACCACTTCTTCCCTTTCGTGCAGCCCTACTCTTATAACTGCCATCTGGCTTCAGTACAAATCGTAAATAGCCTTTCGCTCCCTTTATTTGACCCCTGCCACCTTCAGAATTTGAAAGAGAGTATTCCAGCCAACATCGTTAAAAGCTTTCTCTGAGTCTCCAAATGCTAGAAACGTAGGTTTGCCTTTCCTTAATCTATCTTCTACGATAAGTCGTTGGGTCAGTATTGCCTCACGTGTTCCAACATTTCTATGTAATCCAAACCGATCTTTCCCGAGATCGGCATCTACCAGTTTTTCCATTCGTCTGTAAAGAATTAGCGTTAGTATTTTGCAGCTGTGACTTATTAAACTGATAGTTCGGTAATTTTCATACCTGTCAACACCTGCTTCCTTTGGGATTGGAATTATTATACTCTTCTTGAAGTCTGAGGGCGTTTCACCTGTCTCATACATCTTGCTCACCAGATGGTAGAGTTTTGCCAGGGCTGGCTCTCCCAAGGCTATCAGTAGTTCTAATCGAATGTTGTCTACTCCCGGTGCCTTGTTTCGACTTAGGTCTTTCAATGCTCTGTCAAACTCTTCGCGCAGTATCATATCTCCCATTTCATCTTCATCTACATCCTCTTCCATTTCCATAATATTGTCCTCAAGTACATCGCCCTTGTATAGACCCTCTATATACTGCTTTCACCTTTTTGCTTGGTTTGCCGTATGAGCTCTTGATTATCATACAAGTTGATCTCTTTTATGTCTGCAGCTCGTGGTCGTGCGGTAGCGTTCTCGCTTCCCGCGCCCGGGTTCCCGGGTTCGATTCCCGGCGGGGTCAGGGATTTTCTCTGCCTCGTGATGACTGGGTGTTGTGTGATGTCCTTAGGTTAGTTAGGTTTAAGTAGTTGTAAGTTCTGGGGACTGATGGGCATAGCTGTCAAGTCCCATAGTGCTCAGAGCCATTTTTTTATCTCTTTTCTCCGAAGGTCTCTTTAATTTTCCCCTAGGCAGTATGTATCTTAACCCTAGTGATGTATGCCTCTACATCCGTACATTTGTCCTCTAGCCATCCCTGCTTAGCCATGTCGCACTTCCTGTCAATCTCATTTGTCAGACGCTTGTATTCCTTTTTGCCTGCTTCATTTACTGCATTTTTATATTTACCCCTTTCATCATGTAAATTCAATGTCTCTTCTGTTTCTACTAGCCCTCGTCTTTTTACCTACTTGATCCTCTGCTGCCTTCACTATTTCATCTCTCAAAGCTACCCATTCTTCTTCTACCGTATTTCTTTTCCCCGTTCTTGTCAATTGTTCCCTAATGCTCTCTCTGAAACTCTCTACAACCTCTGGTTCTTTCAGTTTATCCAGGTCCCATTTCTTTAAACTCCCACCTTTTTGCAGTTTCTTCAGTTTTAATCGGCAGTTCAGAAGCAACGAGTCCACATCTGCCCCTGGAAATGTCTTACAATGTGAAGTCCGGTCCCTAAATCTCTGTCTTACCATTATATAGTCTATCTGAAACCTTCCAGCGTCTCGAAGCATCTTCCACGTACGCAACCTTCTTTCATGATCCTTACAGCAGAGCATATACCGTCATCGGATAAAAATCGACATGGTCTTTCCAGGTATTCTAATGTTCATTTCTGGTAGTATATTAGTTTTACTGGGGGAGCCGGCCTTTCTGGCCGAGCGGTTCTAGGCGCTTCGGACTGGAACCGCGCGACCGCTAGGATGGCAGGTTCGAATCCTGCCTCGGGCATGGATGTGTGTGCTGTCCTTAGGTTAGTTAGGTTTAAGTAGTTCTAAGTTCTAGTGTACTGATGACCTCAGACGTTAAGTACCATAGTGCTCAGAGCCATTTGAAGCGTTTACAGGGTTAGGAAGAGGTGGCACTTCTGCCAGGAGCGGCGCATGATCATCTCGGCACGGCTCTGCGTAGGACAGGGCGAGCAGGCTGTGTGTTGGTACAGTTTCGGCGGGGCGGTGCACCGTCATCATCAGGCCGACACGGGCCCAGGTGCGGAGGCGTGCGGCCGGCAGCGAGGCGCGCGGGCGTGTCGGCCGGCGCGCGCGCACAATTACTGTAATAAGGAGCCACAACTCACGATTCGCAACAGTCCGGCCGCCAGGCCGCTTCGATTATGGTAATGAGCCGGGCTGGGCCGCGCCGGGCCGGGCTCGGCTGCTACGGGAAGGAAGAGGCGAACCCGGCGCGGCGTCTACCGGCGTGTAGCGCACGGCGCGCTGTCCGCTGCGCGCGCGCGGCCCCGGGACACGCACGGTGCACGCGCCCAGATAAATGGCGCGCCAGTGCCGACCGCGCTGTGATCTCGCCTGAGTAATGAGCCGCTCCGAGCCGTCAAACCGAAATTTATTTCTCCCGGCGACGATCAAAGACCGGCGGACGTGCTACAGGTTAGCGACGCCTCGCGCGCTCTCTCATCGTGGAATATTTTGTTGTTATCGGTAATTATGGCCGTTTCGTGGACTGGTGGGACGGAGCAGAAATCTATGCCAGTTTCGGAGAAACTGTGTTTTGCGTAATAGACAGACACAAACTAGGCACGAACATCAACGCTTCACTTGCCTTTTGCTAACAAGCAAATCTGCCATTGTCGAAAATTGTATCTCCTTCGGACAGTCCATGGACTCTGAATACAGCGACATCTTTATGAGACTCTGTTATTAAAAATCCGTGGAATTATCAGTGTGTACAATTTCCTCAAATCGAAGACGACAGAGTACGCCGATGGCCGCGGCGAGCGGCAAAACGAAGAACATATGAGTTCCACGGTTCCACATGCGAAAGCGCCGTCTGTCGGGTAGTTGCGGAACGAAGGACATCTTGGCCAGTGTTCGATTACTCAAATGAGAATGACTTGGAGGTACGCAGTCGAAATATTGCGGGGTGTAGTTAACTACGACCGGCTGCGAGCCTGAAAATTACTTTAAGCTCGCTTGAAAATTTTCAAGACTGTCACAAACGAGGCAGGTTACTGTCGCGAACCACGTAGTCCGTGGAAACCAACATCGGTTGTAAATCGACTACCGAAAACGCAGTAAAATGGTTCAGATGGCTCTGAGCACTATGGGACTTAACATCTGACGTCATCAGTAGCCTAGAACTTACAATTACTTAAACCTAACTAACCTAAGGACAGCACACGCATCCATCCCCGAGGCAGGATTCGAACCTGCGACCGTAGCGGTTGCGCGGTTCCAGAATGGAGAACCTAGAACCGCTCGGCCACAGCGGCCGGCCGAAAACGCAGCAGAAAACGTAAGTTACGACCCCAATAAACGTGATTTAAAATCGCTGCCGGTGGAGGGCCAGAATCAGAATCTTCCATAACAATAAACGGCTGAATTCCGATTATCCCAGTTAAGTAACGAGACTGTAACGGTAACCGAAAGAAGCATATAACCAAAAGTACATAATTTTTGTGCTGAAAGTATTTTCAAAGTATACAGCAATATTTACATGTTACTCGCATCTGATCGTCCCAACCCAGGTCAAGCATGGACGTCTTTAGCGCGTCGGGCTGAGGGTTCGAGTCTTGCCTCCTCCAGACAGTGGTTTGTGCATTGCGTTAGAAAGTTTTGTGTTCACTGCTGATGTAAGAATTTTTATTTCATTTACCGGGCTCGTGGTCTCTGCTGGTTAATTTGCAGCGTACAGTATAACAAAAATTTACCGTATTGCGTCACAAGTGAATAAGTAGAAGTTTCAGAAAGGCACCGTTAGTGGTAAACGACCTACGCTTTCTTTACTGAATAAAGTATGTATACAAAACAAGAAAGGACAAAAGGAAATAAATACAAAATAATAACTGCTTTTGCTTGCTTACAGCGAAGACAATTTTGTAGCTTCTACGTATACAACACATCACATTTACATATTAAATTACTTCTATCGGCGTCATCTACGTCGGTTCGGAGGTTTTCAAACATTAGTAAAAATCACCTTGTATGTAAAGAAGCCTCAACACTACAGGGTCAGCCCTTGGTGCAGGCATTTACAGTTGACTTCAACATAAAGATGAGAGTAATACACGTAAATACTCAGGAAGAGCCATTATTGTATGATAAGGGGACAGTAGAACAATCACTGGATGCATTCACATCCATTATATATCTGAAGCGTTTTTAAAGTGGAACGACCACATGTAAGTAATCGCAGGTAAGGTAGATGCTACACTGAAATTTATTCGGAGGACTTTCAGAATGTGTAATCAATTTTACAAAACCATCGTTCGACAGATATTGAATATTGCTCGTCAGTCCGGGATCGTAATAGATAAAACTGAAATGGATCAAATGGTTCTAAGCACTATGGGACTTAACATCTGAGGTCATCAGTGCCCTAGACTTAGAACTAATTAAACCTAACTAACCTAAGGACATCACACACACCCATGCCCGAGGCAGGATTCGAAACTGCGACCGTAGCAGCAGCGCGGTTCCAGACTAAAGCGCCTAGAACCGCTCGGTCACAGCGGCCGGAAATAGATAGAACTGATAGATGAGATAGGGAAGATCCAAAGGACAGCGTTGCATTTCGTCACAGGTTCATTTAATAACTGTGAAAGCGTCACAGAGATTCTCACCCAACTCTACTGGCAGACGGTACAAGAGAAGCATTCTGCTGCGCGGTGTAGGTTACTGGTAAAGGTCCCAGGAGGATTGTTATTAGAAGACTCAGACTATGTATTGTTTAATTCTATTTGTCTCTCGCGGAAAAAGAAAAAAACATGAAGGTAAGATTCGAGAGATTTGAGCTTACACACAGGCTTACCAACAATGGTTTTGCTCACGGACCATTCGAGACTGGTATCGCAAAAGAAATGACAGTGGTACACAAAGTACACTCCGCCACATACCACAAGTGGCTTGTAGAGTTTAGATATAAATGCAGAAAATTATCCTTACAACACTATCCATTTCGTACCTACTGCTTTTAGTTTACTTACGGAAAATAATCATCCAATTTTTTTATGTTTCTGTACTTCATTCACTTTTTCTAGCGACGGTTCTCAATTTCCAGACAGCCAAAACACTATTACGCGCCCGAATAGCCGTGCGCGTTAAAGCGCCGCTACGGGAACGGGGAGGTGCACCGTTGTCTAATCGAATCAGCGCGGTGGATTAACGGTGACGGTCGGTGTGCCAGCTAGCCTGGATATGGTTTCAGGAGGTTTCCCGTATACCACTAGTTATAAACCGAGCTGCTACCCAAGTCCCGCTTCAGTTACACTATCTGCAGACATTTAGAAAACTTTCTATCACTTACATGTGAATCGCACTACACGGAGACATGAGGGTACACATTTCCTGCCCCGGGGGGGGGGGGGGGGGGGTAACGGGCTGGCTACGGGAAAGGCATACGACCACCCCTTAAATTAACCGTGCCAGATCCGTTAATAACCCCACCAACCCTGCACCGATGCGGGACAAGGCCACATGGGGAAGAAGATGAGCGTGGTATAACATGAGTCATAAGTAAAACAGAATATTCTAAACGAAAATGTTTATTCCAATTGTAGTTGATTTCAGGATATTTTTTATTTTTTTCTTAAGAAATCACAGAACTATACACGCATAATATACAGCCATATAATCGGGAACATTCTGTACAATCCAACACAGTTCCATATGAAAGTCCATGACCAGAAAAATGAGGTAACTGCTATATTCAGACAGCTGCGTAATGTGTGCTTCAGTGGCGAGATACGAACTGCCGTTCCAGAGGTTTGAGAACTGCATATTTCCCGCCGTATGTCAACGGCAGTCCCCATGTGACGTTCGCCGTTACATCTTGAGTCACGGCCGCTTGGGTTTCGAATTGTGTTATTAAAGTAAATTAATTTTCATTTCTAATATAATTCGGCTAATTTTATGTCTGAGTTGTAACCATTTTATTGTGACAACACGACATACGTTAAGACTTCATTTCACCTTTAGAGAGTGAGACAATTATAAATACATAAAGGTTTCTTTTGTTTAGGTGTATCCCTTTCTAACAGGGGTAGAAAGCATAGTAGTTGTTAACGTCAGGTAATTCACATTGACGAATGTTGTTATCATCATCTTTGTTTTACAAGTTCTCCAGTATTTAACGACCGTGGAAAGACAAGTCAACTTTCGAGATTCCCGAGTGATATTTCCCGGAGATTCAACTTATCTCTGCGGTCTCAGCAACGGCTACTGATAATGACGAAGAATATAAGCGATCGAGCAAGAATTTTGTTCTGTAAATATCATGGGTTTCAATGCAGTCAACAGTCGTCGAGGAGGATAAGCGCGGCGATTAGATTGAGCGATAACACAGCGACCTGCGTCTTCGGCACTGATTTGATCGCACCACTTTGTTTCCGCTCTCCAAATGCTAATGATATCTTGTCCAAGCTAAATAATCGAAGACGTAAGGTTTCTTTTACACCCTCTTGATTGATTGAGGCGATGCAGTGGTTAAAACACTGAAATGCGCTCAGTAGGCGCGGGGCACACATCACGGTGCGGGCGTCCTAATTTAGATAACTGCTGTTTTCGTAAATCCTTAAAAAAAAGAAAAAAACCACTGATGAACACATTCTTCACCATTCTGAATTCAGAACCGGTGCTCTGTCTTTAAGAATCTTCGTATCGACCACACGCCAACTCTGGTTCAAAAATGGCTCTGAGCACTATGGGACTTAACTTCTGTGGTCATCAGTCCCCTAGAACTTAGAACTACTTAAACCTAACTAACCTAAGGACACCACACACATCCATGCCCGAGGCAGGATTCGAACCTGCGACCGTAGCAGTCCCGCGGTTCCGGACTGCGCGCCTAGAACCACTAGACCACCGCGGCCGGCGCCAACTCTGGTTTCACTTCCTTCCTGTACTGTTCAGACCGAGCACCGTACATAGATGTTTCTCAAATATACGTTATCTGTTCACAGGTATCCAGACACCTATTACGCAACATTAGTAAGGGGTGTGAAATTCCTACTCCTTTACAACGGCTTGGACTCTGCTAGAGATTCTTTCAGTGAGGCGTCCGAATTTCTGTGGCGGAATGAAACTTCCTGGCATATTAAAATTGTATGCCGGACCAAGACTCGAACTCGCGACCTTTGCCTTTTGCGGGCAAGTGCTCTATCATCTGAGATACACAAGCACCACTCACCTGTGAAGCTTGCGGAAGAAAGGATGCCGGCCGGAGTGGCCATGCGGTTCTAGGCGCTACAGTCTGGAACCGCGAGACCGCTACGGTCGCAGGTTCGAATTCTGCCTCGGGCGTGGATGTGTGTGTTGTCCTTAGGTTAGTTAGGTGTAAGTAGTTCTAAGTTATAGGGGACTGATGACCTCAGAAGTTGAGTCCCATAGTGCTCAGAGCCATTTGAACCATTTTTGAAGAAAGGATAAAACAACCCCCCAGGCTATATCCCTTCTTCCAGAAGTGCTAGTTCTCCAAGTTTCACAGGAGAGCTTCTATGGAGTTTGAAAGATAGGAGACGAGGTACTGGAGGAAATAATGCTGTGAGGGTGGGTCGTGAGTCGTGCTTAGGTAGCTCAGATGGTTTAGCACTTGCCCGCGAAAATCAAACGTCCTGAGTTCGAATCTTGGTCCGGCACACAGTTTTAATCTGCCAGGAAGTTTCATATCAGCGCACACTCCACTGCAGAGTGAAAATTCCATTCTATGGAGGGATGTCTGCCCATTCTCCCCCAAGAGCCAAAACCAGAGAATGCATTGCTATTGGCCGATGTGGTCTGGAGCGAAATCGACGTTTTAAATCATTTTCCTTTGGGTTCAGATCGGAACTCTAGGCAGGGCAGTCCATTTCAGTGCCTTGTATCTTTAGGTGGTGAATCTAAAGATTACAACTTACCTTAGGCGTATTCAAGAGATCATTCTACATAATTTGTTCGAAAAAAAGAGAGTTTTATGTGATACGCTGGTATATCCTATTCCCATTTGCTTCCAATGATTAACGGTCTTTGAAGTGTTGAAGGAGATGAGTCCTAACGTGTAAGAAAAGTGTTTCCGGACCAGTGTACATATGACACATTTTCTTGTTTCATATAATACTTTGCCGCGCGGGATAGCCGAGCGGTCTGAGGCGCTGCAGTCATGGACTGTGCGGCTGGTCCCGGCGGAGGATCGAGTCCTCCCTCGGGCATGGGTGTGTGTGTTTGTCTTTAGGATAATTTAGGTTAAGTAGTGTGTAAGCTTAGGGACTGATGACCTTAGCAGTTAAGTCCCATAAGATTTCACACACATTTAAACATTTTTGAACATACAGTACTTTCTCGTCCTCAGCAGTTATCCTGTTGGAAAATGTCATCGGTGTCTGGGAAGACATCAAGGACGAGGAGATGCAGAGGTTCCACAATAATATTCGCATAGCCCACAGGTACCATGGATGCCCAGGTGAATGTCCCCCATAGCAGGCCTAAATCACGACCGACACTAACTTGCCTGTGCGGCGCGATGCGTCTTTCGAGCTGCCGTACGCCTGGAAGGCGGTGCATCCGGACACGACAGTCTGCTCGGTGTAACGAGATCCACGGTCCAATCAAGAAGATTTCATGCCCTCTCGAGTTGTAGCTCATGATGACTGACTCATCATAGGAACACGTCGGGGTCCTCTGCTGCGTTGTTCCATGTCCAATAATTTGCGTTAAACGGTGTGCACGGACACTCTCGTGTCTGCAACAGTACTGTACTCTGGCATCAGATCTGCCATAGATCGCCGTCTATCCTTTATAGAGCGTGCAAGTCCCCGACCTCCGTGTTGTGTGACGAGGCGTGTACGTCCAACAACTGAACGGTTGTCGGTGGTGTCACCGTCCACTTATCACTTTCCATAGATGTTCACGGCAGTAGTACGCGAACAGCTGCCGAGCTTCGCCGTTTACGAGATGTTCGATCCGGGCGTCGGGCCATAACAGTACGCCCTCTGCCAGAGTCACATATGTCAGTGTATTTCCCCAGTTATACTCCTCTCGTTAGCTTAGTGGTCAGCGCGTCTGGCATGGAGGAGCCCGGGATCTATTTCCGACCTGGATGGAGATCTTCTCTACTCGGAGACTGCGTGTTGTTCTAATCACCATTTGATCATCATCGACACGCAAGTCACCCAGTGCGGCGTCAACTGAAAATGCTTGCAACTTGGCAGCCGAACTTCTTCAGGTGGAGACTGCCGGCCACCAATGCCATACGATAATTTTTCCCAATTTATGCCCCGTATCGTCGCTAGAATGGTCCCCCATTCGTTTCTGCTCCGTTTGCTTACTTTCCTTACCACGTCACGTCACCGAAAAGCCACCAGGAGGCATTAGTCTCGCTGTCGGCAGGGTCATAATGATTTGGCTCGTCGGCGTAAGTACCCATTTTGAATTTAGTTTAAAAATTCGTACTTATGTGTTATGCTAAACATTCTGCAGATAATGCTAACACTGACTGTCATGAACATCGATTTGTGGTTGGCTATCACAAGACAGCAATGTTGATAACCAGCCTATACGTAGCCTCAGGTGATGCTATGTACAGGAAATTTGTTCACAGTTGCTAATATGAACCAGCTTCGGTTTTATATTGGAATGCCGAGGTGAAAATTCATGCTGAACTGGTACTCGAATCCAGATTTCCCACTTTACACGAGGGGACTCCTTAACCGGCATGCGTGAATGTCCGAAGGAATGCTACATCACACTTATTAATAACAGAAGCACTACTATTTCGCACAATAGTATGTAGGCTAAGTAGTGTAGGATCCTCTACGTGTTGCAAGAATCATCATATCCTCCAAATTTACAGAACTTTGTATGTCTGATAATAAATTCAAGAATGTTATTTTCAAAGTACCCAATTTGCTGCAGCCAAATTTTATCTCAGTATTACTTCTGCTCTTGACGCCTCTACCTGATAGAAATAATATCAAAGAAGCTCCACTCCGAAAATTCTAAGGTTCTGCAAAACAGAATGTAATCGGCTTATTTTTTTATCAAAAACATGTGCTATAGAGTTACCTACTGTTTACTGACAATCTGAGTACTGAAAAATGTATGCACTTCTATGTAGATGACATGACATCTTTAATGAATTTTTCGCTGGGAATTGATGATTCGAGTGTCTTTGCGTAGGGAAATCGGACTGAGTGTGTACATTTATTCTCATTCATGTGTGTCAGATAACTCTATGCTCACCTTCGAATACCATTTTAAGTAAAGTGTTACTGTGTGGATGTATCATAACTCTTACAGAAGTTTATGGTTTGTTTTGTATTTGTAGACCTGTACCTACACACCGAATGGAACCCATATCGTACTTTAATGCGCCCTGGGGATATAGATTCGTCTGTGTAAATAGTTTCTGTCTGTCATAATAGATACGTATTTTTTTTTAAGTAACGACGTACTTTACAGTCTATACGAAAATGTAAATTTAGGTAAAATGCGTTCGTGTTACTAGTATGTTTGCTCATAAAGGTCTGTCAGATGACAGTATTCAGCGCAGAAGTATTAGCAAATAAACGTTACTTCATATTTTATGATTTCAAATGTAATCTTCAAATGTATTAAAGCTGTCGATAACTGGCTGCAAACAAATTCACCGATAAATTACCTGCTGGGGGAAAGCGTCACCGGAAATCTCAAAAAGATTATTCTGGTTTCTGTGTTGATAGCCATAGTGCACTACTAAAAACAAAGTGCACTATTAAAAACAACTGTGATTAATCACTTTATTTTGCAACTATTTTAATCGCAACGGATCTCCATTGGGTACGAAAAATTTTCATCATCCGGTTCTTATCAAATTAACAGACGCTGTGTATGGTATTTTTGATATCATTGATATCATGGCTGGAGCCAAAACACATTGGCTGAGATTTACGTGTATTTCGTATCTGACGATTACGTTAGAACTGGAACTGGTTCCAATATAAAATGATCCATCAGAACAGCTTTTCGCGTTCGGAATAGGTTACGATGGATATTTTCAAGCCATGTGACACCATACGTATTCAAAATACTCTCGTTCAGTTCATATCTGCTGAAGGTTTCGTACTGTGTACTGTGGTGAGAAAGCCTAGCCATGCACGGATGATAATGTGCGAGGCGTGTTTTTTTAAGTAAGTACCGTTTTGAAATTTAAAAAAGACGTGCTAAGATATCGCAATAATTCTATTTGTACATGAAAGCCTGTACCTTAACCTACGTACTGACGCCATTAGTGTCTAATTTTGCATTGTTTACGTTGTGTATTGAATGTTTAAGATGCCTCCGATAATCGTGAGTCCCGCAGACTGTGAAGTACGGGCTGTTTTAAGATTTCTCAGTGCTAAAGGCCTAAAGGCGATGTATATTCATCGTGATATCTGTACAGTTTACGGAGACAACATTATGAGTGATGGAATGGTAAGAAAGTGGGTGAGAGCATTTAAAGATGGCCGCAGAAATGTGGATGATGAACAACGGAGTGGGCGTTCTTCGTTCGTTAATGAAAGTTTGGTGCAGGAAGTGGACAATGAGGTGAGAGAAAACAGAAGCTTTACGATTTCCTCCTTGCGGGATGACTTTCCTAATGTTTCTCGTAGTGTTCTGTATGACATTGTGACGCAGCACTTGAATTACCGAAAATTGTGCGCACGTTGGGTACCGAAAATGTTGACGGATGTGTACAAAACCAAACGTTTAGACAGTGGATTGACTTTTCTCGAGCGTTACCACAATGACGGTGATGATTTCTTAAGCCAAATTGTTGAGGGCGATGAAACATGGGTGGCCTACGTCAACCAGAATCAAAGCAACAGTCCATGGAAGTTGAGCAAGGGCATCATTTTGCTGCAAGACAATGCCCGTCCGCATGTGGCGAAGACCAAAGATCTCATCACATCTTTTCGATGGGAAACTCTAGATCATCCTCCGTACAGCCCCGATCTTGCGCCCAGTGACTACCTTCCTGCACTTGAAGAAACACCTGGGCGGTCAGCGTCTTCAAGACGATGACGAAGTCAAAACAGTGGTGATGCAATGGTTAACAAGTCAGGCAGCAGGCATCTATGAGGAGGGTATTCAGAAACTGGTACAACGTTATGACAGGTGCCTCAATATTGACGGAAATTATGTAGAAAAGTAGATTAAGTTACAGGCTTTCATGTAAAAACAAAATTATTGAGATATCTTAACACGCCTTTTTTAAAGTTTCAAAACGGTACTTACTTAACACGCCTCGTACCTAAAATGGTGCTGACAGTAGCATAAAAAATAATCAGACCTTGCAGCGCTTGGAAATTTAATTTGCAGTTGGTTGCTATAGTAAAGCTGAAATTTTGCCTTGCTCTAATAGCTGAGGGGCATGAAAGGGAAGCAGCGGTTGGGAAGGGAGTGAGACAGGGTTGTAGCCTGTCCCCGATGTTATTCAATCTGTATATTAAGCAAACCGTAAAGGAAACGAAAGACAAATTCGGAGTAGGTATTAAAATCCATAGAGAAGAAATAAAAACTTTGAGGTTCGCCGATGACATTGTAATTCTGTCAGAGATTGCAAAGGACTTGGAAGAGCAGTTGGACTGAATGTACATTGTCTTGAAAGGAGGATATAAGATGAACATCAACAAAAGCAAAACGAGGATAATGGAATGTAGTCGAATTAAGTCGTGTGATGCTGAGGGATTTAGATTAGGAAATGAGACACTTAAAGCAGTAAAGGAGTTTTGCTGTTTAGGGAGCAAGATAACTGATGATTGTCGAAGTAGAGAGGATATAAAATGCAGACTGGCAATGGCAAGGAAAGCTTTTCTGAAGAAAAGAAATTTGTTAACATCGAGTATAGATTTAAGCGTCAGGAAGTCGTTTCTGAAAGTATTTGTATGGAGTGTAGCCATGTATGGAAGTGAAACATGGACGATAAATAGTTTGGACAAGAAGAGGATAGAAGCTTTCGAAATGTGGTGCTACAGAAGAATGATGAAGATTAGATGGGTAGATCACATAACTAATGAGGATGTATTGAATAGAATTGGGGAGAAGAGAAGTTTGTGACACAACTTGACTAGAAGAAGGGATCGGTTGGTAGGACATGTTCTGAGGCATCAAGGGATCACAAATTTAGTATTGGAGGGCAGCGTGGAGGGTAAAAATCGTAGAGGGAGACCATGAGATGAATACACTAGGCAGATTCAGAAGGATGTAGGTTGCAGTAAGTACTGGGAGATGAAGAAGCTTGCACAGGATAGAGTATCATGGAGAGCTGCATCAAACCAGTCTCAGGACTGAAGACCACACACGCACACACACACACACACACACACACACACACACACACACACCTAAATTGGTGGCGACAGTAGCATAAAAAGTAATCAGACCTTGAAGCGCTTGGAAATTTAATTTGCAGTTGATTGTTATAGTAAAGCTGAAATTTTGCCTTGCTCTAATTGTTGTCTTGATGGGAAGAGTGAAGAGCGTGTGATGGCGGAATTCCTCCCCACCTCTGAAGAAGAGCGCCCACAACCAGCGTGGACTTCGCGCGCGTTCTCCTCGGCAGCTGTGGCGATCGGTAATGAGCTTAGCGCGCCGCGCCGCGCCGCCCCGGCCAGCCCGCAGTGTGTGTCGGTAAACCGCAAGAACGGCGGCGGTGCGGGACAGAGCCAGCAGTTTAAGGCTGCGCTAATGTAACGTTACGGTTATTATATCGGCGTCTAATTCGTTACAATGCTGCTGCTGCCGCCGCGGCGGCGGCGTCGCCACCGGCAGTGCAACCCGTTTCGCAACCGGATTTCCGCGTCCGTGGCGCAAGGGGCGGATTTCACGCCAGTCCATCTTTCGAGCAGCGTGCGACAGCGTTTCGTAATTAAAAACGAGGCGCACAAGAGCGCACTGGCGGGCCATAGTTACTGCGGAGGCCTTTGAGGGAGCCGGTGGTCGTGGGCGGGTGGTTTATTACCTCGTCGGCTCAGCAGTGGACGCGCCCCGCTCCTGCTGCGGAACAGTTTCGGTCAGTGCGTTCTGCCTTCCACGTGTAGCGTAGTTGCTGAGTGTTTGCAAAATGTGGCCTGCGAAATTATTTTTAGGAAAACCAATGGCGAAGCTGTGAAAGCCGCTATGAATAGGCCATCATCGCTCTATTTTAAAGTGTTTAAATGAACATCAACAAAAGCAAAACGAGGATAATGGAACGTAGTCGAATTAAATCGGATGGTGCTGCGGGAATTAGATTAGTAAATGAGACGCTTAAAGTAGTAAATGAGTTTTGCTATTTGGGGAGCAAAATAACTAATGTCTTTGAAATCGTCAGAACATTGTAAAACACCCTTTATCTACACTCGCAACATGTATCATCTGGTAGAAAGTACAAAGTAGTTGCTCATCCATCAGTAGTTTGGAGGCACCATTAATAATAAAAAACAGAGACAAGTTAACGTATAGTGTTAATCCTTCAGTTCTTCAAAAATGGTTCAAATGGCTCTGAACACTATGGGACTTAACATCTGAGGTCATCAGTCCCCTAGAACTTAGAACTACTTAAACCTAACTAACCTAAGGACATCACACACATCCATGCCCGAGGCAGGGTTCGAACCTGCGACCGTAGCGGTCGCACGTTTCCAGAGTGTAGTGCCTAGAACCGCTCGGCCACCCCGGCCGGCAGAATTGGTAGGGAAAGAAACATAAATGAATATATATGAGAGAAAATGGGAGGCGACGACTTCTCTTTGTTTTCTTGTTTTTGTTTCTTTGGTTGTTCGTTGTGCACATAGTTAGAACCAAACATCGTTCAGTGTTAGTTCATTGTGTATTTTATGTTCTTGTAGAATATAAATTGTATTTTATATGTCATAAAAATTAGTTGATTGCGTAACTTTGCGCTTTTTTGTGATCAAAGAAATTACTTTTAATGCAAGTGCAGTTTACATGCACAAATATAAAAATTTATGGATAAGTATTGTTGTTATTTTGTGCTCAAGAGAATGTTCATCATGATCAGAGGCAAGAGTTTCCTGTATTAGTGATAAATGCGAAAGTTGTTTATGAATAACGTAAACATGTTTTATATAAGCTTGACAAAGTGTTGAAGCGATTTTTGATATACTTTTTTGTGCTGTGTTTTTATTTAGCCTTTTTGTTGAGGAAATTGCCTTTTATAGAACTGTGATGTAAGTCTGTATTGTGTTTTTGAGTTTTACTACAATATCCGTCTGTTTCACGTTACAAATCAACAGTTTTGGAATAAAACCTAAGTTAAACATTGACAATTTCAGATTTACAGTAAATATTGTTTATCGATAAGTCCAAAAATGGTTGAAATGGCTCTAAGCGCTGTGGGGCTTAACATCTGAGGTCATCAGTCTCCAAGACTTAGGACTATTTAAACCTAGCTTACCTCAGCACCTCACACACATCCATGCCCGAGGCAAGATTTGAACCTGCGACCGTAGCAGCCGCGGAGTTCCCGATTGAAACGCCTAGAGCCGCTAGACCTCAGACGGCCGGCTATTGATAAGTAGCAGACAGGACTACCATACAGAACAGAAATGTTTCGAGTGTTACCCTTTCCTTTATATATCCTCACTCATACATATCCGGTCTGTAGGGGAATCTAGTAAGACACTGGTCGCATACGCAAACAAAAGCGGTCGTTATGAGATAGCTTCCAATAGGTATGCAACACTCCCACTCACTCACTAGCCCATCAATGTATTTGACACGGGCTAATTGTTCTAGAAACAAAATTATAATTGGTCAAATGCTTTGGTTCTCAGTAAGGTTTGCTAGATGTTTCCTTTGTTTTAAGTCAAATGTCGGGAAACTACCTCCCAAAAATTCACATTCGCGAGCCACATTGCCCGTCTCTTAATATTACGTTGGTAGGATTTTGCATTACAAAAATAAAAATGCTAAAAGAACACCTCTACAATGAGCCGCATATCAAACGGCTGACTCTTCCTTAGGGTGGACAATGAAATTAAAACGGGCAGTACGTCAGATCTGAAGCAGTGGAGGACCGTGTAGTTCATCATCCCGTTGTCATCCTGAATACAATCCCTTCTTCTTAATTGGACTGGTACCTCGTGCGGTGACCGTAATCGACTTTGGACGAGGTGTTGGCAACGGGGACTGTGCCATTTTCTCGATCGCCGTGCGACGATCGACCTGGTGGCCGGCTTACGGTGGCGAGCGGAGAGGATGTATAAATCACGAAGCGCGCGGTTGTGCCATCGCATGCGAGGGCGTGTCCTGCCGCTAAGCTAATAAAAGCCGACTGCCACGCGATCACCGGCCGCTGCTCGAGCAGCCAAAGCCCCACAAGTGAGCTAAATGCACATAATCAGCAAATTTAACGTAAACCGGAAGCTTTGAGCTGATCCGCTCGCGGCCGGCGCGTCCCGCCTGCCCCGGCCTGGCGCGGCCGGCACGCGACTCGCGGGCCGCCGCCAGCGCCGCCACACGGCGGCCAATCGAATTACGGCGGCGCGCACGGCGCCGTGGATTAGTTGCGAAACACCGGCACGCACGCCAGGGTCTCCCAACCCCTTTGTTTTTATGGCGATTCGCCCCCCTTCCTCGCCGTGCCATCCCGACGATATTGCATTACCGCGTGCGAGGCCACAGCCTCAGAGCTGCGTGACGCTTAATACCTGCCCACCGCTGGAAAGACACTTAGCAACGTACGGTACTCATCCTTACCTGAAATACCCATCTCGTTAGCTGGTCACATCGTTTAGACAATAACGATTCATACGTGGGTCTTCTGAGGTAGTCAGGACGCTTATAGCGGTGTTTTCAGCGCGAGGGAAAGTGTAAACGCGTAAGGGAAACACCCCATCACACCCCCTCTCAGATTTAGTAGTAAAAGGGCCCAGTGGACAGAAAGTCAAAAACTGAACACACACCAAGCATGAAAACAGGAAGAAGGTGTACGGAGCCGTGGAAAAAAAAAGAAGCAGTTGACGGCCCAGGAACAAGAGGTGCAATATAGAGTAAGCGGAACTAGAAATGGCGCCGTGGCAGGAGAGCCATGTTCAAAGCTCCTTCGTGTTTTTTCCGTTGTTCGATTTATTCAAATTTGTGTCTGTGACGTGGTGTAACGTCCGTTTGCAACAGCGAGTTGTAAGGTAGGGACCTGTACTGGCAGTTGATTCTGCACAACTACTCTATTAGCAGCCAAAAGAAAGTGACTTTCGAATGGGAACCGCCAACATTTGGTGACAAGGCGACAAGTCAACAAGTCGACCGAATCCTCCACCGGAAAGCACGTCTGGTATCTCATATACGGCGTTAGTTGCAGTACGTGTGTCATATGATATGAATCTCTTATCGACGCACTTAATTTGCACGACTGGTAACCGAGTGAGATATGCCTCCTTGCCCGATATAGGTGTTCGTATGAATATAATTGTCCAATAATAAAATACCAACAGCCGTTATTTTGGTTTTATTTGTTAGGCAACCAGTTTCGACACTGCATGATGTCACCTTCAGGGCTGCGTATATCGAGTAACCCTCGTTATCTTCAAGATACCAGTTGACAGCGCTGCATTGGTTTCTAACACGAGGGTTACTCGATATAGGCAGGCCTGAAGATGACATAACGTAATGTCGAAACTGTTTGCCTAACAAATAAAACCAAAATAACTGCTGTTGGTATTTTATTTTTGGAAATCGACCGGCCGAAGTCGCGCACTCCAGACATAGGATTGAATTACATTTATTGAATGTAAATGTGATCACTCCCAAGGAAATGATGAAAACAATAATTTGTCATATAAGCTGCAACAAATGAGCGCAACAGTTTCACAGTCACACAGTTTCTCTGCGCTCTGTCAAAACATAAGTTTCTAACGCTTTTGAAATTGCATTCCGTTTTGGAAGCCTTGACTCTTGAATTCCTTAGTCGTAACATAGTTCACACCTGTTTCTGGGAGACGCCTATGTGGTATCTTTGCGGTACTGCAGAGATATCAGCCCGCGACCGACGATATCCCGACACTTCACCTGAAGATGATGGAGACGCATTCCATCGAAACGTTGCTACGAGACGACGACGCTATTCGGCTGACAACCCGTGAAGACCTCATATATGGAATTCGCCGAGAAAGCCTGCAAAAAATGGTTCAAATGGCTCTGAGCACTATGGGACTCAACTGCTGAGGTCATTAGTCCCCTAGAACTTAGAACTAGTTAAACCTAACTAACCTATGGACATCACAAACATCCATGCCCGAGGCAGGATTCGAACCTGCGACCGTAGCGGTCTTGCGGTTCCAGACTGCAGCGCCTTTAACCGCACGGCCACTTCGGCCGGCAGAAAGCCTGCACTCACATATAAAATGAAGTATGTTTTCTGTTCAGTCTTAAAACTAATAAGTTTTATTGAAGTCAACATCCGCGGAAACTTATCCATTTTTATGTTTTTTTTTCGCGTTATCACGATATATCTTCCCTCAAATTGCAAAATGATTGCTTCTCAACGGGTAAATGTCTCCATATTCTACAGCTCAAAGTACTTCAGCCCTAATGACGCTGATGTTAGTGACATATAAAACTTTTTTTTTTAAGTTTAAGTGTTAATGATATACGGTCCACTGCGTGTGATAATCGTTTTAGATGAAAAACGTACTCTGCCGTTGTAAATAACAAGAAGCTTTTGTGATGCAAACGTTGAAACACTGTTGGAAATTCTTTCTGATACTGCTACGTAACCAAGTTTCACTTCCTCTTAAAGAAGTCTTCACACACTTAAAACTGAATGCCTACGCATTTTTGAAATTGTTGTGACCCGAACTTGGAATCAGCAAACTAACGCTGAGGAACCGCTATTATGACTACCTTTCACCTACAGTCCCTCCCCTCCCCCTCCCTCCCCCCGCTGAGAGCTGTTTGTGTTGTGTTAGCGATCCCGCTTTCACCTGAACCGTAGTTCTATTCCCAAATGACACATCACTGCAAAGACAAACGAATCTGGCCTCTCTCTCTGCGCGAGATAACAGAAGCATCCGGAATATGTAGCTATCGCACGACTGACGTTATCTCAGCTACTGATGCAATTTGGGTGTTTGTAGGGGAGAGACGCACGCAGCGGTAACTATTTGCCCGCCGTTCGGCGATTACCATTACTTATTCATGAGCACAAATGTGCCAAACTTGAAGCAGTTCTCACTGGGTCTTAAGCAGCTCGCGGGACACTCCACATCTGTTCGCGCCGCAGGTGCGCATGTCCTAAGCTCGCGCTCCTTGTATGGGGAGCACGTATCTTGCCTCCGTTTGTGAGACAACTCGTGGTCGTTTTCGCTTTCGTTATTTTCTTTGTTGCGCCTACATGCTGTACAGTAGCTTGAAGTTGTGGTTTTGCATAATGTAACTGGTGTCTGTTGGAGATTACGTGAAATGTTGAGGTTACTATTATAGGAAATCAGACTTGTGGTACAAAAAAGGAGGAAAAGAGCGTTAGTTCGTCGCTATTTATGATAAATTAAAATTAATTATTATATTTATCTGCAGAATTATTCAAGGGATACCCAGAAAGTGTCGAAAAATGTTCCACATATATTTTATTGAATTTTTTTTTGTATCTTTGCAAATATGCAAAACTGCGTGTAGGCCTACATTTACCAATACCCGTTTGCAGCTGCGTCAATTTAAATAAGCAAAGCAATCGGCAATGTTACCTTCTGACTGATAGCAGGGAAAATCTAGTGCAAACTCTGCTTTTCAGATGTGCAAAGCAGGGCATTGAAGGTGAAGTGAATGGAAGTTAATGCTGGGCTGGTCTCTTTGACAAGATAACGACTCATCCTTCCCTGATACTTCACCAGTTGAGGTACTGATTCACCTCCTATGGCGCCCCCTTCTCTCTCTCTCTCTCTCTCTCTCTCTCTCTCTCTCTCTCTCTCTCTCTCTCTCTCTCTCTCCCTCTCCGTCGGTCTCGTAAATTTTTTTGTACGGAATCTATGATGCTTCAGAGTAATTGTCAGACCTCATTTCCTCGTCTTGGGTCCATTATTTCGTTCTGTCTTTTCCTTTGTAGAAATTCTCTGGCATTACAGTCTCGTAAATTCGAGTAACTGCACTTGTTCCTGGAACAATCACAGTTGCTTAGAAGGTGTTTTCGTTTGCGAACATCCTATAATAAGATATGTGATTTTCTTACAAGCTTCGTATTTAATGTCGTGCTGAAGCCTACTACCGAAATTACCATGGACTGTTATGTGATATTGTGATGGAGGAGAAGTAGAACATAACACACATAACACGCAGTGTCTTTCGTAGATTGAGACGTTTGGGGGGTGTCCCTGAAAATATGACGCTTCAGGAAGGCTAACGGAAAGTCGTTTAATGCAGTATGAGTCGGACCTCCAACGACAAACTTCCAGAGGTGGTAGTATGCACCAAAACAAGAAAAAAAGTCTAGAAATTTGGGCTCTAAAGTGCATACCCTACGAGCTGTGAGCACTCTTTCATATTCGCTACAGCGAAACACATCTCTTTATTTGAACAAGTGCTCATAGTTCGTAAGGCATTCATTTTAGAGCCCATGCTTACAACATTTTTCCTCTTTTTTTTTCTTCCATATACCTCCTCCTAAGCTATGTAAAGCAAAGAGGTTCTATTAGAAGATATGTGTTTTACAGTATCGACTATAAGCAAGTGCTCATAGCTCTTACGTTATGCATTTTAGAGTCTACGTTTGCTAGACTTTTTTCTTGTTTTGGTCCATA
Source organism: Schistocerca cancellata (assembly GCF_023864275.1). NCBI lineage: Eukaryota > Metazoa > Arthropoda > Insecta > Orthoptera > Acrididae > Schistocerca > Schistocerca cancellata. The sequence goes on from NC_064626.1 coordinate 1,039,064,216, forward strand.
CTACCACCTCTGAAAATTTGTCGGTGCAGTACTGGTTCACTTTGTATATCAAAACCTATACAAATAGCTTACGTCTCCAGCTAACGTTATCTACGAAAATAAAAATATTTGGACATACTTTCGGAGTACGTGCGTCGCATTATCTAACTTTACGTTGCAAAATACTCCACTTTTTAGTGTCCAAGTCAGTCAGGTACTCGAGAAATGAACTTTGGAAGTGACGTGGGAATCTGGAATTTCCATCTCTGCGAGATTTTCCAAGGAGTAAATCTCCGTGCAAACATCAATCACACTTGTTTCATGACATTGTTGATTTGTCAGAGATTGTACCTCTTAAGTGTCGTTCAGTTTGTTATTTTGCACCAAGTGATTTCTCTTAACAGGCGATGAGCTAAAGTCCTATGCTTCAAAAGCTGCATTTACGTATAGAGAGCCTAGATTCCATATCATTTTTCTTCCAACGACGGCGGCTAATTTATTTGCAACTTTATAACGTATATTTAGATATTCTGCGTGTGTGTCGATTTTTTGCACAAACGAATGGCGAACGATTGGGAATCGGCAATGAACTGACAGGGTCATTTGTGCGTGCTCGTTCTACTTGAGAAATAAGGCAGGTGTAGTGCTCTCCTGGTATTCTACGGTTTTCAACGAGTGATTTTGAACGAGTAGCGCAGCGCATTTCGAGGAAATGTCAACTAGTCACCCCTCTTCCGACTGGAACTTTCGAAACTCTCTTCGCTACAGGATGCAGTACATAGCCCCAGTGCAGAGCCTATGTTACGGCTCTGCAACACTCATTCGGGGCTCTGATGGTGTGCCACTTACCACTCCTTAGATTACAGGTACATATTATGTAATTCGAACCTGCTACCTCGGAGGATCGATGTATCACAGTTGTGTCCATTATCAACGTCGACTGTGGAAGCAAGCATTCTCTGTATTTCCAAAAATGTGTAGACGGAAATCACTCAGCTAAAAGTTCGGCAGCTACCACTGATAGCCATTTCATGATCGTCAGTTGCGCAGGCATGCTTCTAGCAAGTGACTACATCGTTCAAGATGACTATTGCCATCATCAACGCGGCGAAAAAAGTCGGTGAACACGAGAGTGTAATAATAGGAGATAGTCTATCCTGCCGAGTCTCTGAAGAAATCTGTTATACGGGATGTGGATGTAATTAAATTTCCATTACAGGCATCGAGGGTTTGTAGATGGGACCAAGACGGTTGAGTTTATTATAGGAACTCATGTCGCTACGCACTTGTTGCTCGCTGACTCCGGCTGCTTGTCGTTTGTGTCCACTTACAAGTAGGGATCGATGTGTCGACTACCGACGTCAATAGTGATGCGGTAGCTCCGTACTATATTGTAGTACACGCGATCACCAATCCCTGGTGCTCCAGCATCCGTCGCAGCCGTATCCGCGCCAATAAGTCTTGCTTGTACGTCTCGTAAATCAAGGATTTAATGTGACACCACAGGTAATGGAACGAGGGGTTTAAGCCGGGAGAAATCATCAGGTGATCGGTGAATGACGTACGTAATACCGTACTCTGTGGCACCGAAAATGCGGGAGCTTTGAATGTATGTGGTTGTATTTTGCGTGTAGCGGGAAAACTGTACTTGTCCGGGTACGAGTAAACGCAACCGTCTGGTTGCCACTACAGCTCCCCAATGCCTGCAAACGTAATTTAGTTACACCCTGTGTAATTAGGGAGCACTGTTCAAGCTCATACATTAAGGCCTCGTCGGAAATAAAAAATCTGCTCCAGAAATTCTTCCAATCCATATGTGGCATACAGCAAACCAGTGCTTGACAGTATTGGTTAAAAACAGTCTTGGGTGCAATTTTAGTTTTTTATTTTTCAACGACGCGTTTCGCCTTATTTAGGCATCTTCAGGTTATCTTTTCTTTCTCGTGTCCATCTAGAAAAGTAACCTGAAGATGCCTAAATAAGGCGAAATGCGTTGTTGAAAAATAAAAAAATTAAATTGCAACCTAGACTGTTTTTAACCAATAAAAATCTGCTCTTTACTAATCAACATAGATTCCGCAAAGCTACAAAGTTACCTTGCTCTCTTCGTCCATGGGATCCAGATTGCTCTAGACTGGACGACCAGGTTCCTTGTCTTCTGAAAGGCATCCGATCCAGCTCCAGGTTACTACTCACCAGCAAAATAAGAGTTAAACAAAATATCAGACCAATTACCTGACCGGATCACGAATTTCTAGCAGAGAGAACTGAACTCATCGCGGGTAATAAGCTAAAATCGTAAGATGTAAAAGAGTCTTCACAAGTACCCCATGGGAGAAACATGATCTGGCGGATAACGCCAGAATCTCAGTGAGGCTGTTCATGTTGCCGCAGTTGTAGACAGGAAAGCTGCAACGATGAAATGCAGGAAGAGCTTTGAAGAGTCAACAGTTGGTTAAGGGACCGGCACTTGGCTGTCAGCATATGTACATGAAAGGCATTGCACCTAAATAGGTGGAAAGGTCTTTTGTTATTGGATTACATTATTGGTTATAAATCACTGGAAACAGGAAAAAATGCGGTCGGGCCCTGAAGTCCACGCGCTGTCGACTGGCCGCCATGTCGTCCTGTTCCATGCAGCGTCATGCGGATGCAGTGTGGAGGGCCATAAGACAACAAACCGCTTCCCGGCAGTGGTCGACCCTGGAACAACAGTGACTTATTTATGAGTAATTATTCGAAGCGATCACCTTCAACAAGTTGCGCTAAACGCAAATGCCAGGCTGAACTTAATTAGATCAATATTGAGGAAATGTAATTCATCAACAAAGAAAGTACCTTACAGAACACTCGTCCGGCCAATACTTCAGTCCGCGGTCCTTACCAGGTGGGATTTATAGACAAGATATTGCTTCGTCTAGAAAAAGAATGAGCTTTGCGGAGACACTGATGTAATACCAGTGTCAGTAGCTACAAGAGACGCATTCACCAACATAGAGAGGCTTGCTATTTAATTTAAGAGGGCATGCTGTGGAAGAAAAGTCAGGAAATATATTACTCCCTCTCACATGCATCTGGCGAAAAGATCACGGCAAGAAAATTAGAGTAAATAGATGTCACACGGAGTATTATCGACTTCGGTTCTCTCACCGAGCCATCCGTGATAGGAGCAAGAGCGATGGTAAATAACGATACAAATTTACCGTCTTCCGTACATTGTAAGATGATATGCGGAGAGTAGATGTTGATGCAGCGTCTGTTACGAACTGGAAGAGTTTTACTTGTGAGAAATACCATAAAATCTAGTTGACTAATTGTACAAAAGACAGATGTCATACTGAGATCCACTTAAAGAATTCTGAGAAACTGTAGTCAATTCACGATGGAGGTGGCTTACAAAACACTCGATCGATCGATACATGAGTACTGCTCGTCATTCTTGCATATTTCTAGGTATGACTGGTACAGGAAGAAGACCGAGAGACGGTCAGCAGGTTTCGTCACTGGTTCGTTCAGTAATCGCGAAAGCTTTACGGAAATAGGTACTCATTCGGCTCCTGAGGCCCACACTTAATGAGAGGCGTTGTGCTTCATGTGTGGTTTACTGTTGAAATTATGAGAGCATACCTTCATAGAAGAGTCAACCAATACATTGAAATGGTGCAGAGACTCACGATAGTGACATACAATAGAATGTTCTCGCCCTACCAGCCGCGTGAAGTGGTTAAAATGCCACGAGCTGTCGATGAAGCACTCCGCGGCCATTATCAAGTGCAATGATTGCTGGTGGACTGCTGATGTGCTCATATATATTATAGTTACCGGCAGTGACGTCGCTGCCCACGGCATCGCCGTACAAAGGCATACGTTGACTCCGTGTTCGATGCTCCCGCTTCAACCCCGGGATTGCTGGACCGTACGCAGCGCTGAGCAGCACTCTCTTTCTTCCTTAATGACACAGTCTCAGAAGTCATTAATGCGAGACACGACAGAGGTTTCACCATATTTGATTCGGTGACCGTTTTCTAGAGCATGCTCAGCTAAAACGGATTTCTGGGGGTAGCGTAAGCGATAAAACCTCGTGCGCCTTGTTACTTTGTTCTACGGTGCGGACTGTTTGTCCCAGTAAGACTTTCAAATTATTTTTTTTATTATTAATTCTGACGGGGTCTTGTATGGATAAATGCTAGGGAGCGAGCCACACTTATTAAAATAATTGAGTAATTTCTTAAATAAATAATTTTGGATAATTCATTTCTCTTATTTGGCGCGCCTGACAATGGCTTTGAGTGTAAGATCCGTGATGATTCTTTTACTCGACCGTGGATATTTCTTCAAACGGAAACTATCTCTATCGGACTTCCAAAACATTTATTCAACGAAGAAATGGTTCGTAGTGGGCTATTTATGTGCATTTAAAGAACACGGAATCTTTCGGCATGTCAAGACAAAATCTAGCTGAGGATGACTTTTCAAAAAATGAAACAAGTATTAAGTAATATCACTATATTCAACTTTCACACATAAACAATAAATTTACGTTTACAATGCCGTATAAATGTGCCGTAATCACAGAAAATCTTTTGACTTGGCTCGCTTCTAAAACAATAAGGTGCCGTCCTCTTCAAAAAAAGAATTGAGGGACATAATTCTACATATGTTTCTGTAGTTGTATCGTACAACCGGCCATAGTTCTTAATTTTTTGTTAATACTGTATTTATTTATTTATTTACTACGTTTCAAATTTGTAATTTTGAAATCCGCTCTTCCCGCAGATGTGCCTTTAAAGACTGGCTACACAAAGTATCTTGTAGACGTCGGGTGTTCTAAGACATGCCACATTTTCAACTCATCTCAATGACAAACACGCTTAATAGAGACGGACGCCTGCATCTCAGCGCGTTGAGGAATCCAGCGCTCTCGAGGCAGTCACAGCTTACACAGAGTCGATGTATTCACGGCGATGTCGCGAGCACCAGTGACGTCACACCCAGGAGCAGCCGTTCCACTTGACAATCGTCAAGGAGGGGACGACATCTCATAGAATTTTAGCCATCTGATGGTGCTGCAATCCCGAGAACATTTTATTCAATCAATATACATCGAAGTGACGATTTTCGTGGCGTAGAGATATACACACATACGGACCGCGGCTACATCGCAAGATATAAAAGGGCAGTGCATTGCTGGAACTATCATTTGTACTCACGTGATTCGTGTGAAAAGGTTTCCGATGTGAGTATGGCCCCATGATGCGAATTAACGTAGTTTGAACGAAGAATGCTAGTTGGAGCTAGACGCGGCGGACGTTGCATTTCGGAAATCATAAGGGCATTCAATATTTCGAGATCCACAGAGCCAAGAGTTCGCTGAGAATGCCAAATTTCAGGCGCTACCTCTCACCACGGACAACGCAGTGGCCGACGGCCTTCGATTAGCGACCGAGAGCAGCGTCGTTTGCACAGATTTGTCAGTGCTAACGCACAAGCAACACTGCGTGAAATAAGCACAGAAATCAATGTGGGCCGTAGTATGAACGTATCCGTTAGGTTAGTGCGGTGAAATGATAGCAGCAAAACGGGCTATAGCAGCAGACGACCGACGCGAGAGCCTTTGCTAAGAGCACGACATCGCTTGCAGCGCGTCTCCTGAGCTCGTGGCCATATTTGTTGGATCGTAGACAATTGGAAAACGGTGGCCTGCTCAGATGAGTCCCGAGTTTTGATGGGAAAAGCTGATGGTGGGGTTCGAGTGTGGTACAGACCCCACGAAGCCAAGGACCCAAGTTGACAAGATGCCACTGTACCAGCTGGCGCCGGCCGCTGTGGGCGAGCGGTTCTAGACGCTTCAGTCCGGAACCACGCTGCTGCTATGGTCGGAGGTTCGAATCCTGCCTTGGGCACGGATGTGTGTTGTGGTGTCACCGCCAGACACCACACTTGCTAGGTTGTAGCCTTTAAATCGGCCGCGGTCCGTTAGTATACGTCGGACCCGCGTGTCGCCACTATCAGTGATTGCAGACCGAGCGCTGCCACACGGCAGGTCTAGAGACACTTCCTAGCACTCGCCCCAGTTGTACAGCCGACTTTGCTAGCGATGGTTCACTGACAAAATACGCTCTCATTTGCCGAGACGATAGTTAGCATAGCCTTCAGCTACGTCATTTGCTACGACCTAGCAAGGCGCCATTACCAGTTACTATTGATGCTGTAAAACATGCACCGTCAAGAGCGATGTTCACTATTTATGGATTAAAGTTAAGTATTCTAGCAGCTACGTACGTTTTTTGCTAGTCTAATTTTCCTGACCTGTTCCAGTACTCACGCCAGCCTGCGTGAGCTAAAACGCGTGCCTTTAGGCTTCCTCCCATACCTGTGGGCTCTCCTGCCAACCCACAACATGTGTGATGTCCTTAGGATGGTTAGATTTAAGTAGTTCTAAGTCTACGGGACTGATGACCTCAGATGTTAAGTCTCATAGTGCTTAGAGCCACTTCAACTATTTTGCAAGCTGGCGGCGGCTCCGTAATGTTTTTGGCTGTGTTTGCATGGAATGTACTGGATTCTCTGGCTCAACTGAACCTATCATTGACTGGAAATGATAATGTTCGCCTACTTGGAAATTACTTGGAGCCATTCATTCGCCGGCCGGGGTGACCGAGAGGTTCTAGGCGCTACAGTCTGGAGCCGCGCTGCTGCTGCGATCGCAGGTTTGAATCCTGCCACCGGCCGGTGTGTCCGAGCGGTTCTAGGCGCTTCAGTCTGGAACCGCGCGACCGCTATGGTCGCAGGTTCGAATCCTGCCTCGGGCATGGATGTGTGTGATGTCCTAAGGTTAGTTAGGTTTAAGTAGTTCTAAGTTCTAGGGGACTCATGACCTCAGATATTAAGACCCATAGTGCTCAAAGCCATTTGAACCATTCATTCGCAAACAACGATGGAGTTTTTATGGATAACAATGCGCCATATCTACGGTCCACATTTGTTCCCGGTTGGTTTGAAAAACATTATGGTCAATTGCAGCTAATGATCTGGCCACCGAAATCGCTCTTCATGAAAGCCATCGAACGTGTATGGGGCATAAATGAGAGGTCAGTTCGTGCACAAAATCCCGCACAGACAACTTTTTCCCAGAATGGCTCAGTTCTTCAGCAGGGTGTCAGCGAATGGGGGAGGGTGGGGTTACAGTATCGTCTGTGTATGATAATTGTACCCACTCACCTCGTAAATTCAATCGTCATTCGCTTCTTCCCTTGCAGTCTAGCAACAGCAGCTTGAGTGTTGCTGTAATAAACGATAACTAACAAGGGGAACAAAGGAGTGCCAGTTACCAAAATTAAAGTTTTAGCCTAGTATAATCCACTGATGTATTATTTAACACTTGCACGTCCGCAACTCGTGGTCGTGCGGTAGCATTCTCGCTTCCCGCGCCCGGGTTCCCGGGTTCGATTCCCGGCGGGGTCAGGGATTTTCTCTGCCTCGTGATGACTGGGTGTTGTGTGATGTCCTTAGGTTAGTTAGATTTAAGTAGTTCTAAGTTCTAGGGGACTGATGACCATAGATGTTAAGTCCCATACTGCTCAGAGCCATTTGAACCATTTTAACACTTGCACTACACAGGACTGCACTGTTACACTCTTCACAAAATAACAAATATGTTGATACACTGATACATACAGTAAGACTACACCACAATACATTATCCCACACTGCAATCCAGATGCGGCGTTCCTGCCAATATAGGTGATCCAAGATTCATTTAGCGGCGCGGATGAGATGCTCGCTGACATGTAATCATGTTCTCGCGATTGTTCTCGTGGATTATGACTTCGCGAACCGCGGATTACGTCTCGTGAGGTACACCAATGATTGCACAGCATCAAACACCTTTATAGTCACAAAATTTACTTGTTCTCTTAGCCTGATTTCTTCACACCGAACACACGGATAGAAACCATACCGTGACTCCCTCGCTCGTTCTGGCGCGAAAAAACAAAGAAGCGAGCGAAGCGATGTTATCATAATCGATATCAGTGCTGAAACTTCCTGGCAGATTAAAACTGTGTGCCCGACCGAGACTCGAACTTGGGACCTTTTCCTTTCGCGGGCAAGTGCTCTACCATCTGAGCTACAGAAGCACGACCCACGGCCGGTCCTCACAGCTTTACTTCTGCCAGTATCTCGTCTCCTACCTTCCAAACTTTACAGAAGCTCTCATGCGAACCTCAGTTGGTAGAGGACTTGCCCGCGAAAGGCAAAGGTCCCAAGTTCGAGTCTCGGTCCAGCACACAGTTTTAATCTGCCAGGAAGTTTCATATCAGCGCACACTCCGCTGCAGAGTGAAAATCTCATTCTGATATCAGTGCTACTCGATACATGCTTACAACGGGACCTCCTACTTGTTGAGTCCATGCACGTCGACTTGCTGCTCTACGCCGAGCAAAAGGAGGTATCCCATGGCTTTTGGCACCTCATTGTATGCCCCTCGTGCAGCAGAAGGATTCTGGCCGAACTTCAGCTTAGTAGATGAGTGATGGTACTCTTTTGCCCATCCCTTGTTCCTAGGGAAGGGTCGCATTAGTGTCGTTGCGTGGGCAGATGAGCAGTGACCGGAGACCGCCACGCCGGGCCGGGGCAGCGCCGAGCCGACCGGAAATTAGCTCTCACGGTTGAGTGACCGCGGCGCGGCGTGCTCCGCCATTCCGTTCTCCACGGGTGCCGCCAATAAACACTTAGAGCGGCCCAGCTTCTGGAGGGCGGAGGCAGCCTCTGGCGGACAGCGCCGACCGCCGCCTCACGTGCTGCCGCCCCAGCCGCCTAATCGTCACCACATCCGAGTGCCGTCGCCTACTATGTGTACACATTGACCGAAGCGGCGCACAGCTGACGGGACTGAATTCGCGGTTGGGAGTAACAGTGTTCGAACCGCCTTTCATCCATTCTGACTTAAGTTTAATGTAGTTCCACTACACTGGTGTGCAAAAATTAAAGTCGACACTGATTTCCACGTGATCTGTCGCTTCCACGCAACGTAGCTCGATGAAACTTGGACCTTACATAGAAATAACTGCTACACTATATTAATGGAGGTAAATGAGAGAAATTCGCAATGCCACAAACAGAAATGACACTTTCATTCAAACACAGTAGTCACACTGAAGTTACCACGAGACATCAGGGTCCCATAGACATTATACGAGGAAGAACATGATTCTACACTACCGGCCATTAAAATTGCTACACCACGAAGATGACGTGCTACAGACGTGAAATTTAACCGACAGGAAGAAGATGCTGTGATATGCAAATGATTAGCTTTTCTGAGCATTCACACAAGGTTGGCGCCCGTGGCGACACCTATAACGTGCTGACATGACGAAAGTTTTCAACCGATTTCTCACACACAAGCAGCAGTTGATCGGCGTTGCTGATGAAACGTTGTTGTGATGCCTCGTGTAAGGAGGAGAAATGCGTACCATCACGTTTCCGACTTTGATAAAGGTCGGATTGTAGCCTATCACGATTGCGGTTTATCGTATCGCGGCATTCCTGACATCACTGTTAGCACAATGTGGAAGCAGGAGGGTAATACGGAACGCCGTGCTGGATCCCAACGGCCTGGTATCGCTAGCAGTCGAGATGACAGGTATCTTATCCGCATAGCTGTAACGGATCGTGCAGCCTCGTCTCGGTCCCTGCATCAACAGATGGGGGCGTTTGCAAGACAACAACCATCTGCACGAACAGTTCGACGACGTTTGCAGCAGCATGGACTATCACCTCGGAGACCATGGCTGCAGTTACCCTGGACGCTGCATCAGAGACAGGAGCGCCTGCGTTGGTTTACTCAACGACGAACCTGGGTGCACCAATGGCAAAACGTCATTTTTTCGGACGAACCCAGGTTCTGTTTACAGCATCATGATGGTCGCATCCGTGTTTGGCGACATCGCGGTGAACGCACATTGGAAGCGTGTATTCGTCATCGCCATACCGGCGTATCACCCGGCGTGATGGTATGGGGTGCCGTTGGTTACACGTCTCGGTCACCTCTTGTTCACATTGATGGCACTTTGAACAGTGGACGTTACATTTCAGATGTGTTACGACCCGTGGCTCTACCCTTCATTCGATCCCTGCGAAACCCTACATTTGAGCAGGATAATGCACGACCGCGTGTTGCAGGTCCTGTACGGGCGTTTCTAGATATAGAAAATGTTCGACTGCTGCCCTGGCCAGCACATTCTCCAGTTTTCTCACCAATTGAAAACGTCTGGTCAATGGTGGCCAAGCACCCGGCTCGTCACAAGACGCCAGTCACTATTCTTGATGAACTGTGGTATCGTGTTGAAGCTGCATGGGCAGCTATACCTGTACACGCCATCCAAGCTCTGTTTGACTCAATGCCCATGCGTATGACGGCCGTTATTACGGCGAGAGGTGATTGTTCTGGGTACTGATTTCTCAGGATTTATGTACCCAAATTGCGTGAAAATGAAATCTACATCTACATCTACATCTATACTCCGCGAGCCACCTTACGGTGTGTGGCGGAGGGTACTTATTGTACCACTATCTGATCCCCCCTTCCCTGTTCCATTCACGAATTGTGCGTGGGAAGAACGACTGCTTGTAAGTCTCCGTATTTGCTCTAATTTCTCGGATCTTTTCGTTGTGATCATTACGCGAGATATATGTGGGCGGTAGTAATATGTTGCCCATCTCTTCCCGGACTGTGCTCTCTCGTAATTTCGATAATAAACCTCTCCGTATTGCGTAACGCCTTTCTTGAAGTGTCCGCCACTGGAGCTTGTTCAGCATCTCCGTAACGCTCTCGCGCTGATTAAATGTCCCCATGACGAATCGCGCTGCTTTTCGCTGGATCATGTCTATCTCTTCTATTAATCCAACCTGGTAAGGGTCCCATACTGATGAGCAATACTCAAGAATCGGACGAACAAGCGTTTTGTAAGCTACTTCTTTCGTCGATGAGTCACATTTTCTTAGAATTCTTCCTATGAATCTCAGCCTGGCGCCTGCTTTTCCCACTATTTGTTTTATGTGATCATTCCACTTCAGATCGCTCCGGATAGTAACTCCTAAGTATTTTACGGTCGTTACCGCTTCCAATGATTTACCACCTATGGCATAATCGTACTGGAATGGATTTCTGCCCCTATGTATGCGCATTATATTACATTTATCTACGTTTAGGGAAAGCTGCCAGCTGTCGCACCATGCATTAATCCTCTGCAGGTCTTCCTGGAGTACGTACGAGTCTTCTGATGTTGCTACTTTCTTGTAGACAACCGTGTCATCTGCAAATAGCCTCACGGAGCTACCGATGTTGTCAACTAAGTCATTTATGTATATTGTAAACAATAACGGTCCTATCACGCTTCCTTGCGGTACTCCCGAAATTACCTCTACATCTGCAGATTTTGAACCGTTAAGAATGACATGTTGTGTTCTTTCTTCTAGGAAATCCTGAATCCAATCACAAACCTGGTCCGATATTCCGTAAGCTCGTATTTTTTTCATTAAACGTAAGTGCGGAACCGTATCAAATGCCTTCCTGAAGTCCAGGAATACGGCATCAATCTGCTCGCCAGTGTCTACGGCACTGTGAATTTCTTGGGCAAATAGGGCGAGCTGAGTTTCACATGATCTCTGTTTGCGGAATCCATGTTGGTTATGATGAAGGAGATTTGTATTATCTAAGAACGTCATAATACGAGAACACAAAACATGTTCCATTATTCTACAACAGATTGACGTAAGCGAAATAGGCCTATAATTATTCGCATCTGATTTATGACCCTTCTTGAAAATGGGAACGACCTGCGCTTTCTTCCAGTCGCTAGGTACTTTACGTTCTTCCAGCGATCTACGATAAATTGCTGATAGAAAGGGGGCAAGTTCTTTAGCATAATCACTGTAGAATCTTAAGGGTATCTCGTCTGGTCCGGATGCTTTTCCGCTACTAAGTGATAGCAGTTGTTTTTCAATTCCGATATCGTTTATTTCAATATTTTCCATTTTGGCGTCCGTGCGACGGCTGAAGTCAGGGACCGTGTTACGATTTTCCGCAGTGAAACAGTTTCGGAACACTGAATTCAGTATTTGTGCCTTTCTTCGGTCGTCCTCTGTTTCGGTGCCATCGTGGTCAACGAGTGACTGAATAGGGGATTTAGATCCGCTTACCGATTTTACATATGACCAAAACTTTTTAGGGTTCTTGTTTAGATTGTTTGCCAATGTTTTATGTTCGAATTCGTTGAATGCTTCTCTCATTGCTCTCTTTACGCTCTTTTTCGCTTCGTTCAGCTTTTCCTTATCAGCTATGATTCGACTACTCTTAAACCTGTGATGAAGCTTTCTTTGTTTCCGTAGTACCTTTCGTACATGATTGTTATACCACGGTGGATCTTTCCCCTCGCTTTGGACCTTAGTCGGTACGAACTTATCTAAGGCGTACTGGACGATGTTTCTGAATTTTTTCCATTTTTGTTACACATCCTCTTCCTCAGAAATGAACGTTTGATGGTGGTCACTCAGATATTCTGCGATTTGTGCCCTATCACTCTTGTTAAGCAAATATATTTTCCTTCCTTTCTTGGCATTTCTTATTACACTTGTAGTCATTGATGCAACCACTGACTTATGATCACTGATACCCTCTTCTACATTCACGGAGTCGAAAAGTTCCGGTCTATTTGTTGCTATGAGGTCTAAAACGTTAGCTTCACGAGTTGGTTCTCTAACTATCTGCTCGAAGTAATTCTCGGACAAGGCAGTCAGGATAATGTCACAAGAGTCTCTGTCCCTGGCTCCAGTTCTGATTGTGTGACTATCCCATTCTATACCTGGTAGATTGAAGTCTCCCCCTATTACAATAGTATGATCACGAAACTTCTTCACGACGTTCTGCAGGTTCTCTCTGAGGCGCTCAACTACTACGGTTGCTGATGCAGGTGGTCTATAGAAGCATCCGACTATCATATCTGACCCACCTTTGATACTTAGCTTAACCCAGATTATTTCACATTCGCATTCGCTAATAACTTCACTGGATATTATTGAATTCTTTACTGCTATAAATACTCCTCCACCATTGGCGTTTATCCTATCCTTGCGGTATATATTCCATTCTGTGTCTAGGATTTCGTTACTGTTCACTTCCGGTTTTAACCAACTTTCCGTTCCTAATACTATATGCGCACTATTTCCTTCAATAAGAGATACTAATTCAGGAACCTTGCCCTGGATACTCCTGCAGTTTACCAATATTACGTTAACTTTTCCTGTTTTTGGTCTCTGAGGACGGACGTTCTTTATCAACGATGATAATGTCCTCTCTGGTAAGCCGTCAGGTATTTTATCGTTTCGCCCAAGGGGGGGTCCCTCTAACCTAAAAAACCCCCGTGTGCACGCCACACGTACTCTGCTACCCTAGTAGCTGCTTCCGGTGTGTAGTGCACGCCTGACCTGTCTAGGGGGGCCCTACAGTTCTCCACCCAATAACGGAGGTCGATGAATTTGCAACCATTATAGTCGCAGAGTCGTCTGAGCCTCTGGTTTAGACCCTCCACACGGCTCCAAACCAGAGGACCGCGATCGACTCTGGGCACTATGCTGCAGATATTAAGCTCAGCTTGCACTCCGCGTGCGATGCTGGTTGTCTTCACCAAATCAGCCAGCCGCCGGAAGGAACCAAGGATGGCCTCAGAACCCAAGCGGCAGGCGTCATTCGTTCCGACATGTGCTACTATCTGCAGCCGGTCACACCCAGTGCGTTCAATAGCTGCCGGAAGGGCCTCCTCCACATTACGGACGAGACCCCCCGGCAAGCACACCGAGTGCACACTGGCATTCTTCCCCGACCTACCCGCTATTTTCCTGTGTCCGTTCTAGTATATTTGTCCAATTAATACCCGTTTATCATCTGCATTTGTTCTTGGTGTAGTAATTTTAATGGCCAGTAGTCTAAATAGGGTGTATGATCACCACGGACGATAGCGCATGCCTGCAGCGCATTCGCACGCTGACCAAAAGTTTGTTGTAAGGTGGTTGGCAACTGCTCCACAGTCTTCCATGCTCCAAAACGGCTAGGCAACACAACCCAAGAGTCTGACAACGAGCAGGCCAGTACATTCAGCGAATATCCTCTAGTTCCAGGAGGTCCTACGCCTGCGCAGTTCGATGCGGTCGCACGTTCCCATAAAAAAAAAAAAAAAAAGAAAATCAGTCATGGGCGAATGCGTCCCTGAAAAGAGGCGCATGGGGGAGGAGTGTAGTATCACAATAACGTTGACCGATGAGTGCATGGTGTTCAGAGGTTTGGAGGACAGTACGCCCATGCAGCACTATGCCTCCCTACACAGTAACACGTGCACTACCAAAACGATCATGTTTGACAGTGTTCCTGGGTGTATTGCGTGTTCCCACTTCTCGACATATGAGGGTATGTCGAACACTGTCGAACATTATTGATTGTCCAGGTGCTGTGACGTGGGGTGGCATAATGTTGCATGGGCGTACTGACCTGCAAATCTTTGAAAACGGTGCACTCATCGCTCGCCATTATTGTGACATTGTGCTCCTTCCCCAAGTGCCTCTTCTCAGGGGTGCATTCGACGCTTACTTCATTTCTTTGGATGAAAATTCACGACGGGTTCGACCAGCGCAGGTGGAGCAGCTGTTGGAACGAGAGGATATTAGATGAATGCACTGGCCTACCCTTTCCCCAAGTCGTGTTCCAGCACGTCCACATGCGCCAGCAGTTTTCAACCGCGATGGTGGAAGAATGGAGCGCCCTCTCGCAAGTATTCCGTGGCAACCTTGGGGCCACCGTGGCATGCCCTGTCGTCTCTAGTGATCACACACCGTATTAAGAAACATGTCCCGCCTTTTGCATTGTCCAGGGAACCATTATGAATCGCGGTGAGTTCAGAGTAATTCTCTTTGAGTTAGCGTATTGTTACTTTCATCTCAGTGCGTATTTCCTTCTTTACTATACTTTACCAGTTGTTACATATGGTCTAAGTTTAGCAGAGCTACGTTACGTGACACTAGCACGTTAGGCGGAATTTACTTCCGTCCCCAACTTCTGCACGGCAGTGTAAATCACTTTAGGACAATAAACGTTGCTTTCAGAGCCAATGGCAGCTGCCTCCATTCTTCTGTAGTTGAAGGAGTCCAGCGTCTCTGATGTCCCTCAATAGACCAGAAACCACTAAATGGTTGAAGTGGAGCGTACTCTCGACCCACTGTTGCTTGCTTTTCCATAAGGGATAGTGGTTAAACTCGCTACTGTGCATATTTTGGCTGAGTTAATAGTAACATTCAGTTACAAGATCCCAACAGCTACTCTACACGTCGTTGTGATGTATCCTGATTTACTTTTCATGGAGCTACCTCTGCCCATCGCACGACAGACGAAACAAATTTGTAATATATCACAAGCAAGAACACAACGCTACCATTCATTAAGTTCATCCTGCAGATAACAGGGCAAAAAACGAAACTTTATCTACCTGCAGCAGTCTTTGAAAGAAACATGCCGAGCGAGGTGGTTTAATGGTTAGCACTCTGGACTCGCATTCGGGAAGACGACATTTCAAACCCTCGTTCGGCCATCCAGACTTAGGTTTTCCGTGCTTTTTTTTAAATCGGTCCAGGTAAATGCCGGGGTGGTTCCTTTGGAAGGAGACGGCAGATTTCCTTCCCCACCATTGACGCCATCCGAGCTTGTACTCCGTCTGTAATGACGTAGATGTCGTCGGGACGTTAAATGCAATATTCCTTTCATCCTTGAAAGAAATACACTACTGGCCATTAAAATTGCTACACCAAGAAGAAATGCAGATGATAAACGGGTATTCATTGCACAAATATATTGTACTAGAACTGGCATGTGATTTCATTTTCACGCAGTTTGGGTGCATAGATCCTGAGAATTCAGTACCCGGAACAACCACCTCTGGCCGTAATAACGGCCTTGATACGCCTGGGCATTGAGTCAAACACAGCTCGGATGGCGTGTACAGGTACTGGCGTATTGGAACGAGCCAGTTGCTCGGCCACCATTGACCAGACGTTTACAATTGGTGCGAGATCTGGAGAATGTGCTGGCCAGGGCAGCAGTCGAACATTTTCTGTATCCAGAAAGGCCCGCACAGGACCTGCAACATGCGGTCGTGCATTATCCTGCTGAAATGTAGGGTTTCGCAGGGATCGAATGAAGGGTAGAGCCGCGGGCCGTAACACATTTCAAATGTTACGTCCACTGTTCAAAGAGCCGTCAATGCGAACAAGAGGTGACCGAGACGTGTAACCAACGGCACCCCATACCATCACGCCGGGTGATACGCCAGTATGGCGATGACGAATACACGCTTCCAATGTGCGTTCACCGCGATGTCGCTAAACACGGATGCGACCATCATGATGCTGTAAACAGAACCTGGTTTCATCCGAAAAAATGATGTTTTTCCATTCGTGCACCCAGGTTCGTCGTTGAGTACACCATCGCAGGTGCTCCTGTCTATGATGCAGCGTCAAGGATAATCGCAGCCATGGTATCCGAGCTGATTGTCCATGCTGCTGCAAACGTCGTCGAACTGTTAATGCAGATGGTTGTTGTCATGCAAACGTACCCATCTGTTGACTCAGGAATCGAGACGTGGCTGCACGATCCGTTACAGCCATGCAAATAAGAGGCCTGTCATCTCGACTGCTAGTGATACGAGGCTGTTGTGATCCAGCACGGCGTTCCGTATTACCCTCCTGAACCCAGCGATTCCATATTCTGATAACATTCAATGGATCTCGACCAACGCGAGCAGGAATGTCGCGATACGATAAACCGCAATCGCGATAGGCTACAATCCGACCTTTATCAAAGTCGGAAACGTGATGGTACGCATTTCTCCTCCTTACACGAGGCATCACAACAACGTTTCATCAGCAACGCCGGTCAACTGCTGCTTGTGTGTGAGAAATCGGTTGAAAACTTTCGTCATGTCAGCACGTTGTAGGTGTCGCCACGGGCGCCAACCTTGTGTGAATGCTCAGAAAAGCTAATCATATGCATATCACAGCATCTTCTTCCTGTCGGTTAAATTTCGCGTCTGTAGCACATCTTCGTGGTGTAGCACTTTTAATGGCCAGTAGTGTATGTCCAGTCGAGGATAGAGTGCCAACTGTATTTTAATGAACATTCCTGGTGGTTGTGAATAGCTTCTGGTTTTCAGAGGCAGCAACCTAACTGCAGGAAAAAGCTCGTGATCGTGGAAGGCCGGCCACAGTTTGGTCAGTGAAACAATGTTTCTCAATGGTATTCACAGGCACAGGAACCCGACCATGAGAGCACACAATTACAGAGATTGATTAACACAGTTTGCACAAAGATGAAGTTTTCAAAATTAGTCATCTTGTAAATAGAGGTCAATATGTGTCTTGCTACATTACGAAAAAAAAAATCTTGTATAACATGTAAGGGATGGAAAGAGAACAACCTAAAGGCCCATTGCATGTGTCACAGTTATCGCCGACAGTAGTTTGGGCACAACCAAGGCGCGGCAGTCACTGGGACGAGATGACACGTTGGAATGAAGTTCGCGCGTCGCGACGGTTATGCGTGCAGCACCCGTGTTCCCACACGAGCGATACCAGAAGCAACAAGACGCAGCAGGCGGCAATAACCTCGCGTGTGGCGCGTCGCAGGCAGCCTCGTCATCGACTACTTCCAAACATGTCACGTATTTACCTGGGCCTGGGAAGAGGTATGGCTCTCCTTCCAGCGTTAAAAAAGATTTCGATACGTTAGCTACATTTGGTACGCAGCATTTTTTAAAATTAGTCATAAATCTTCTTGATGTAGCCCGCCACGAATTGCTCTCCTGTGCTGATCTCTTCATCTCAGAGTAGCACTTGCAACCTACGTCCTCAATTATTTATTAGATGTATTCCAATCTCTATTTCCCTCCACAGCTTTTACCCTCTGCAGCTCTCTCTATTACCGTTCCTTATCTTATCAGTCCACTTCATTTTCAACATTCCTCTATAGCACCACATTCAAATTTCACTACCAGACAATGCCGTGCTTCGAACGTACATTCTCATAAATTTCTTCCTCAGATTAAGGCCTATCTTTGATACTGGTAGACTTCTCTTGGCCATGAATGCCTTGTTTGCCACAGCTAGTCTGTTTTTTATCTCCTCCTTGCTCCGTCCGTCATGGGTTATTTTGCTGCCTAGGTATCAGAATTCATTGCCTTCATCTTCTGCGTGACCACCAACTTTGATGTTAAATTTCTAGCTGTTCTCATTTCTGCTACATGTTTTTCTTAGATTTACTCTCAGTCCATATTCTGTACTCGTTACACCGTTCATTCCATTCAGGAGATTCTGTAATTCTTCTTCACTTTCACTGATGATAGCAATGCCATTAGCGAATTTGTCATTGATATCCTTTCACTATGAATTTTAATTCACTCCTGAACCTTTCTTGTATTTTCGTACCGCGCGACCGCTACGGTCGCAGGTTCGAATCCTGCCTCGGGCATGGATGTGTGTGATGTCCTTAGGTTAGTTAGGTTTAAGTAGTTCTAAGTTCTAGGGTACTGATGACCACAGATGTTAAGTCCCATAGTGCTCAGAGCCATTTGAACCATTCTGACGAATACAACGCATTCCGACATGCTTGTGCCTCCCTTAAAGATATCACACATACAGAAAACCCGTGGTAATCTTGACGCAGGTAAGTCAGGAAAATAAGTAATAATACTAGAACAGTTTCGTCCAAAGCTTACATTTTTCACTCTTCCGAACGGGGCTTCACGGTAATGACAGGTGTTTGCGTCATGTAAATTATATTGTATTATTAGACAAGCGTGCCGAATGTCATTCAGCAACACGAAAGGACAATGGCAGGTAGCACGCACCAAGTACCCAGGAGACAGAACTGAAAGGCAGCGTCCGTAATGAGGATAGTGAGAAACTATTCGAGCGTAAGCTGTGCCTCCAACCAAGAGCCGACTCGAGCCGGTATAAGCAACATAAAACATATTCAAACCGTAGAAACACCATTCAGCTATCGCAGCTCTCGTACAAAGGAAGGCAAAAGAATAGACGAATGATTGTCAAACATTCCAGTCGTTTGTATATAGCTGAATCATGGAAGTTAGCCAGAACGTGGTCATAATGACGATCCTTAATATTCATCAGTAAATGTTTCGTTGACGCTGACGAACACACTCCGTCTTCACGTATTTTCGGAAGATTCAGTAACACACGGAATGGCACTACCAACCGATATCAGACATTATAACAATTTCTTCCGAAATATGAAAGTGGTTTGAATAATTCTTGGCTGGTGTTACCCAGAACGCAATCCTTGACGATCAGATCTCAACGGAGGAAAGTGTGATAGTATCGCTAGTGGTACTATTTTCTAATGAAAAACATCGTTTTTTAGTAATAAAAGGAATTCTAGAAGGCTTGGAAAGTACTTATACGTGTTGCAACGAGCGTCATCTCGCTTTAGGAAGATAATGAACATAAACAGTGGGAACGAAATCTCTTAGAACCTTGCATTAAAATTATAGTTCTAAGTCTCTGCAATTTATTGACTGAATATGTCGGGCTAACGCTACGCAGAAGGGGACGGAAGAGGAATTAAAAGGGAAAATTGGTTGAAAAGATGTCGAATATAAGTTGCTGGAAGAATTCTGAGTAATGGCAGAACATCAGAGCGGAGCAAGGGGATATCTCAAGTGTAGTATCACTGAAAGGGTGGAGCAAGTCAGCGGCAAATCATCTACTGCCTAGCCAAGAAAGAGATCATTAGTGACTACGCAAATCTTAATTTCCGATCCATCACTGAAATTTTGTGCTTTGGCACAAACCGAGTGACCTACGGACGAGACCTGTTATCGATTACTGCTGTGCGGCAGCTTGTAAACTACTTGAAATCTACAGCCAGTTATCACTTGAAGCGTTATCTGCTCGCCATAGGCTAACTTCTGATTGTTTGACGATGACTGAGCAGTACAGGTCACCCGGAGAGCAGTCGGCGCATTTATTTTCGCAAAAAAAAAAAAGATACAAAATTTCTCGTTTACTGGTTCACACCAGTATTTTCTTGTATAGGCTGTATTGTGATTCTGTATTGAGTACTCTTACTGTTCGTGTACTCAAGGAAACAGAAAACACTGTATCTGTTATGTGAAACCGAAATGCCAGGAACTTTAGTTTAAAAAGTTTCCATATCACTTTTCGTTTAGTCTTTGCTTCAACGCTTAAAAACTGTTATTCTATCGTTTTTCACCGTGAATTATATAGATAAGATATTTTTAGAAACGTTAACGTTCAGCTGAAAAGATGTAATCGCTTTATATTATTCACTTTGCGTTATTGAAAGATGTATTATTCTTACAGTTACGTTTCGAGTTTCTTAATCCACTGCAGTCATGTGGCATTTGGAAACTTTTCATTACTGGAGCGGAAGACTGGAAGTACTACAGCAGTTACATTACGGTATGGTGGAGCCGTTCGATTAACTGCCCACACATTTTTTTTTTTTTTTTTGTGTCACGCAATTGCAGAACCCACATGACGACGTTAAGTTCCTGTAGTCTAGAGTTCAATCTCGCGATATAAGTAATTTCGAAGTCACAGCTGAATTTTGATTTATGTGAGAGATACTTAACGAAGAAACATGAAAAAGCGATTCATGGTTCATGAAAACGGTATCATCATAACAAAATAAGGGAAATCCGAGCTCGCACGGAAAGCTATAGGTGTTTGTTTTTTCCACGCGCTGTTCGAGAGTGGAAAAATACAGAATTATTGTTAAGGCGTTTCGATGAACCGACTGCCAAGCAGTTAAGTGTGATTGCAGACCATCTACGTGGATGTAGATGTAGATTTAGGGACTGTGGATCAGTATCACAGGGTGAGTCCGAATTCCATATACAGAAGGATGTCAAATTAAATATCTTTCAACCGTCAGTTTTCAACTTTATTTTATTTGGCAACCAGTTCCAGCGTTCTACTACGCCATCTTCAGGCCCCTCACCGACGTGTAGGAAAAATCTACCTCGGTTGTGTTCAAAACAGGGGCAAGCAATACTGGTATTAGTAGAGATATTTGCTATAGTGGTTGAAGAAAGTACTTTAAATTAGAAATCGTGCGTATACAGCTCACGGCGCGCAGACTATTCGAACTAAATTTATGCTGTTTTTGACAATGAGAACGGTTTTGGTACTGCCTGTTTCATTAATCTAGTGTCAGTAATCCGAAGCTAATACAACCAACAGAATGAGCGTTTCGCGTCTTCCAGCTATACAGGTTTTATGCGCTTGACGTCAAATAGTTAATACAGTACCTCATTTCTGAAGTGATCAGACGTTTGAAACTATTTACGCATGGGAATTCGAATCTTCTAAGGAATCAAGGGTGGGATGGGCTTACTGGTACATCTACATATATACACTCCTGGAAATTGAAATAAGAACACCGTGAATTCATTGTCCCAGGAAGGGGAAACTTTATTGACACATTCCTGGGGTCAGATACATCACATGATCACACTGACAGAACCACAGGCACACAGACACAGGCAACAGAGCATGCACAATGTCGGCACTAGTACAGTGTATATCCACCTTTCGCAGCAATGCAGGCTGCTATTCTCCCATGGAGACGATCGTAGAGATGCTGGATGTAGTCCTGTGGAACGGCTTGCCATGCCATTTCCACCTGGCGCCTCAGTTGGACCAGCGTTCGTGCTGGACGTGCAGACCGCGTGAGACGACGCTTCATCCAGTCCCAAACATGCTCAATGGGGGACAGATCCGGAGATCTTGCTGGCCAGGGTAGTTGACTTACAGCTTCTAGAGCACGTTGGGTGGCACGGGATACATGCGGACGTGCATTGTCCTGTTGGAACAGCAAGTTCCCTTGCCGGTCTAGGAATGGTAGAACGATGGGTTCGATGACGGTTTGGATGTACCGTGCACTATTCAGTGTCCCCTCGACGATCACCAGTGGTGTACGGCCAGTGTAGGAGATCGCTCCCCACACCATGATGCCGGGTGTTGGCCCTGTGTGCCTCGGTCATATGCAGTCCTGATTGTGGCGCTCACCTGCACGGCGCCAAACACGCATACGACCATCATTGGCACCAAGGCAGAAGCGACTCTCATCGCTGAAGACGACACGTCTCCATTCGTCCCTCCATTCACGCCTGTCGCGACACCACTGGAGGCGGGCTGCAGGATGTTGGGGCGTGAGCGGAAGACGGCCTAACGGTGTTCGGGACCGTAGCCCAGCTTCATGGAGACGGTTGCGAATGGTCCTCGCCGATACCCCAGGAGCAACAGTGTCCCTAATTTGCTGGGAAGTGGCGGTGCGGTCCCCTACGGCACTGCGTAGGATCCTACGGTCTTGGCGTGCATCCGTGCGTCGTTGCGGTCCGGTCCCAGTTCGACGGGCACGTGCACCTTCCGCCGACCACTGGCGACAACATCGATGTACTGTGGAGACCTCACGCCCCACGTGTTGAGCAATTCGGCGGTACGTCCACCCGGCCTCCCGCATGCCCACTATACGCCCTCGCTCAAAGTCCGTCAACTGCACATACGGTTCACGTCCACGCTGTCGCGGCATGCTACCAGTGTTAAAGACTGCGATGGAGCTCCGTATGCCACGGCAAACTGGCTGACACTGACGGCGGCGGTGCACAAATGCTGCGCAGCTAGCGCCATTCGACGGCCAACACCGCGGTTCCTGGTGTGTCCGCTGTGCCGTGCGTGTGATCATTGCTTGTACAGCCCTCTCGCAGTGTCCGGAGCAAGTATGGTGTGTCTGACACACCGGTATCAATGTGTTCTTTTTTCCATTTCCAGGAGTGTACTTCGCAATCCACCGTACGGCGCGACGTACGGTGTGTGGCGCAGAGTACCTAATACCACTATTAGTCATTTCCTTTCCTGTTCCGCTCGCAAATAGGGCGAGGGAGAAACGACTGTCTATATGGCTCCGTATGACCACTGATTTCTCGTATCTTATCTTGGTGCCCCTTACGCGCAATGCATTTTGGAAGCAGTAGAATCGTTCGGCAGTCAGCTTCAAATGCCGGTTCTCTGAATTTTCTTGATAGTGTTCGTCGAAAAGAATGTAGCCTTCCCTCCATGGATTCACACTGGAGTTTCCGAAGAATTTGCATATTATTCGAACCTAACAGTAACAAATCTGGCTACCCGCCTCTGAATTGCTCCGGTGTCTTCCTTTAATACGACCTGGTACAGATCCCAAACATTCGAGCAGTACTCAAGAATAGGTTGCACTAGCGTCGTACATGCGCTCGGCTTCCCTGCCACAATTCTCAAATACTCGTTCCATTTCATATCGCTAATACTGTCACGAAGACGACCCCACCATGCACTGTACAGTGGCTAGCGGAATATAAGTGCAGGTTTAGATGCAATCTGAGAGGGTAGTCTTCCTTTTTGAAACGAGTTAGCTGATTTGGAAACGTGACAGAACATTTGAAAACCGAACCCCGGAGGCTCCGTTTTTCCACCTAAAGCCTTTAGTGGAATTCATTGATCGTAAGAGAGGAGACCAGTTTTCTTCGTATTTTGTCCGTACTTTTTTTCTAGCGGTTTGCCTTATACGAAGGATGGAGGGCTAATTTGCGATCCAGATTGGTGAGCGTGTTGCTGCGAATCAATAAACACCGAGAAACAGGAAATTACGGGTCTTGATGGTCGCCGCCGGCTGCCGCGCGCGGTTTCAGCCGCGTCGGCTGAGATCGGCTCACTGCACGGCCGCAAGTGGTGGGCGCCGCCTGCTTAAGCCGCGGCGCAGATCATCTGCGCGATAGCCCAGTAATGGAAGGGGGGGGGGGTGGGAGCGCTGTCTGTCCGCGTCCTCCAGCACAGAGCACGCCGTGACGTCACTGTGCCCTGCCCTAACTCGGCCCACTTCCGCAGCTGCGCCAGCTGACGATCCAGGGTTCGGTTCTGGAAGGGGAGGTTACTGTTCGTTACTCCCCCCTCTACAATATAACTTGTCGCCACACCTCCTCTTAACTCGTCACAGTTGCGCAGACTTATATCTGTATACCTACCCCCACAGTATTCATTACCAAGTGTTACGTGCGCCAAGTTCGGTTGAAACCAAACCAAGGGTTTAGAAGGAGGTTTTGCCCCAAGGCCTCTCCCGCAAACGCACATGTCCCATTTATTTCACATACACAGGGTGTTACAAAAAGGTGCGGCCAAACTTTCAGGAAACATTCCTCACACACAAATGAAGAAAAGATGTTATGTGGACATGTGTCGGAAACGCTTAATTTCCATGTTAGAGCTCATTTTAGTTTTGTCAGTATGTACTGTACTTCCTCGATTCATCGCCAGTTGGCCCAGTCGAAGGAAGGTAATGTTGACCTCGGTGCTTGTGTTGACATGCGACTCATTGCTCTACAGTACTAGCATCAAGCACATCAGTACGTAGCATCAACAGGTTAGTGTTCATCACGAACGTGGTTTTGCAGTCAGTGCAATGTTTACAAATGCGGAGTTGGCAGATGCCCATTTGATGTATGGATTAGCACGGGCCAATAGCCGTGGCGCGGTACGTTTGTATCGAGACAGATTTCCAGAACGAAGGTGTCCTGACAGGAAGACGTTCGAAGCAATTGATCGGCGTCTTAGGGAGCACGGAACATTCCAACCTATGACTCGCGACTGGGGAAGACCTAGAACGACGAGGACACCTGCAATGGACGAGGCAATTCTTCGTGCAGCGTCAGAGAAGTTGCTGCTGTACAAGGTAACGTTGACCACGTCACTGTATGGAGAGTGCTACGGGAGAACCAGTTGTTTCCGTACCATGTACAGCGTGTGCAGGCACTATCAGCAGCTGATTGGCCTCCGCGGGTACACTTCTGCGAATGGTTCATCCAACAATGTGTCAATCCTCATTTCAGTGCAAATGTTCTCTTTACGGACGAGGCTTCATTCCAATGTGATCAAATTGTAAATTTTCACAATCAACATGTGAGAGCTGACGAGAATCCGCACGCAATTGTGCAATCACGTCATCAACACAGATTTTCTGTGAACGTTTGGGCAGGCATTGTTGGTGATGTCTTGATTGGGCCCCATGTTCTTCCACCTACGCTCAGTGGAGCACGTTATCATGATTTCATACGGGATACTCTACCTGCGCTGCTAGAACATGTGGCTTTACAAGTACGACACAACATGTGGTTCATGCACGATGGAGCTCCTGCACATTTCAGTCGAAGTGTTCGTACGCTTCTCAACAACAGATTCGGTGACCGATGGATCGGTAGAGGCGGACCAATTCCATGGCCTCCACGCTCTCTTGACCTCAACCCTCTAGACTTTCATTTATGGGGGCATTTGAAAGCTCTTATCTACGCAACCCCGGTACCAAATGTAGAGACTCTTCGTACTCGTATTGTGGACGGCTGTGATACAGTACGCCATTCTCCAGGGCTGCATCAGCGCATCAGGGATTCCATGCGACGGAGGGTGGATGCATGTATCCTCGCTAACGGAGGACATTTTGAACATTTCCTGTAACACAGTGTTTGAAGTCACGCTGGTACGTTCTGTTGCTGTGTGTTTCCATTCCATGATTAATGTGATTTGAAGAGAAATAGTAAAATGAGTTCTAACATGGAAAGTAAACGTTTCCGGACACCTGTCCACATAACATATTTTCTTTCTTTGTGTGTGAGGAATGTTTCCTGAAAGTTTGGCCGTACCTTTTTGTAACACCCTGTATATGCACACATATTTCAACTGTATCTCTAGAGAATTTTGCCGTGGAGTGTCAGTTTCTCGTACCTCAGTACTTAAGACATCACATCTACAGAACAGTGTGTCGTACAACGCCGGCCTCTGTGGCCGAACGGTTCTAGGCGCTGCAATCCGGAACCGCGGAGCTGCTAAGGTCGCAGGTTCGAATCCTGCCTCCGGCATGACTGTGTGTGATGTCTTTAGTTAGGTTTAAGTAATTCTAAGTCTAGGGGACTGATGTCCTCAAATGTTAAGTCACATAATGCTTAGAGCCATTTGAACGGTTTTTTG
Source organism: Schistocerca cancellata (assembly GCF_023864275.1). Lineage (NCBI taxonomy): Eukaryota > Metazoa > Arthropoda > Insecta > Orthoptera > Acrididae > Schistocerca > Schistocerca cancellata. Next base: position 1,039,090,328 of record NC_064626.1, read on the forward strand.
TCGTACAACGATATGTTTTTGCAGCTGCATTCAGTGGCAAAGTGTGGTGACAGTTATTTGTAAAGAAGTAATAAATTAAAGGTCATGCCTGATAAGGCTGTTTTACTGCTTGAACAGCGCAAACTTTTTTCCTTTCACCGTTTTGTGGAGGCTGTGATTAAGAAAAAGTCTCATAAAGGTTTGAAATTGTGTAACGCTTGTTGCAGTTGCTCTCATGCTTCTTTGTTCACACTCACCCCTTTCAGAGGTGGGTGGTTCTAACCCCGCCCCCCCACCCCCCGTCAATGCTTCTTTCCAGACAGCAAGTGATATATGACAAGTGTGGTTGAAATTGATCCAATTGTTTGGGATGAGTTTTGCAACATACATACGTACATAAATACATTCACACACTTTTATAATGCGTATGGATTTAAGTAAATTAACAAGGATTTGTGACTTGTAGCGCTCTCTGAAAACTCTTTACACGAAAATGTCTTAAAAGCTGACACTGTGCTCTCACTGGTTGTATGTCACATCACCAATCACAATAGGTTTGCAGTGCTAAACCATTTGCGAAGATGTAACTCATGATTCACAGTTACACGAAAAGCTAAAATATTCCTCCTCATGTGCCTCAAGTCAAACTGAAGAGGTTTTTTACACGAGAGCACGTGACGACTTATGCTCCATTCCACATGGCATAGAGCCTTTGCCTTTCAATATGACATCACAAGTTTTGTACGTGACTTGGCTGTATACTGAGATGTAAGTTCCTAAATTAGAGTCACTTTTTTGAGTGACCTTTAGGCAACAAATGCTACTCACCTATCACCAGTTACACAAAGTGTGGTGAATGTTCTCAGATAGTTACAGATTTAAAGCGACCTTTAGGAAACAATAGCCGGTCATTGTTTACAGATGAAACAAAATTTTTGTATTTGTTACTGCTGTCATTACTTTATGGAAAGTACATTTCGCTATAGGCTCATCGAATTATGTATTTCTCTTCAGTGTTTTCGTAAGTTTTTTATGTAGCTGTGTTTGAATGTACTCCAGTCTCTATTGATTCCATTACTGCTGTCATTTAGTGTCACGGTTATACGAGTATTTAGTCTGGTTGCGGGTGAATAGGGGTATGTCTTGCGTATTCTTCTTGCAATATTCTTGAAACTGTGTCTAATTTTCTGTGTCGGTTTGCCCAATAGTTAGGATTCCTAAGGCAGCTGTTTGTGTTGGGTGTCATTCTTTATCTTCTAGGCTGTATGTGCGTAGTGAACTGTAGTATAACGCTTTCGGGGGAGTCAGTTTCCACGCAAGGGCATTATGGGATCATGTGCATGTTTATCCGATGTAAGTGTGCTGGATAAGGACCATATCTGGTTCGGCGATGTTTCATTTCACAACTTGGGGTACGTGTTTTATTCCTAATCCGTCCCTTTATCGCATCTCTCTCTCTCTCTCTCTCTCTCTCTCTCTCTCTCTCTCTCTCTCTCTCTCTCCCTCTCCCCTCTCTCTCTCTCCCCTCTCTCCCTGTGTGTGTGTGTGTGTGTGTGTGTGTGTGTGTGTGTGTCATGTATCCACCCGCCATTTATTAAGACTGCTTTTATCGGCGATGTCTTTTTCTGTGACTATTATTCTGTCCGTGGAAACCCTCTTCATCGAATATGCTGCATCGCGATATCTAGTGGAAATGTCGATTTCAAAGTTGTCCAGATCTACGTATAAAGAAACTGGCCCAACACTCTTGCCAGTACTCCTACAAAGAGACTGGCCCAACACTCTTGCCAGTACTTCTACAATTGCCAGCCAAATAGTGATGATGAGAATACCGATATCCTAACTGACTGGATGTGAACACCACCGCACTACGTCGCGTTAGTGCCGTCGTCTGCTGAGACGGGTCGAGTCTTGTTAAGCGGTACGCAAGTTTGAGAGCGACGTCTGCGATGCTTCGCTTGTCGAGCACGGCTGTTTTTCGTACAGCAGCCGTGCAGTGTGTGAGAGAGGGATACATGTTTGGACGATGTGGCCGATCAGGGGACGGCTGGAATGCGGCCCAGCCGGTGCCGCCGCGGCTTCGCGGAACGCCGGCGCAAACACTGCTCCAGCTCCAGCTCCAGAGGGGACGCACGCAGCCGGCCGGCCGGCCGCTGGCTGGAAGAGCGAACGGGACCGAGCGTGGGCACTTCTTGCCTGCGTCTGCGGACGCGGCCTCTAGCCGCCTACTGCGCGTCGCTACGTCCTCTCTCCTCTGTACAACTGACGGACAACCGTGAGTTGTATAATGGAATGACGACAATGAATATTTGTATCAGACAGGTGCTCGAATCCGGATTTCCCGCTTGTCACGAGCGGTCGTCTTACCAGTAGACTAACAGAGCGAGACTCACGGCCTGACTCAAGCGTCCGTATGTCGTCAACCACGTGTCTACAACACGAACTCTACACCCAGTGTGTACACTACTGGCCATTAAAATTGCTACACCAAGAAGAAATGCAGATGATAAACGGATATTCATTGGACAAATATAGTATACTAGAAATGACATGTGATTACATTTTCACGCAATTTGGGTGCATAGATCCTGAGAAATCAGTACCCAGAACAACCACCTCTGGCCGTAATAACGGCCTTGATACGCGTGGGCATTGAGTCAAACAGAGATTGGATGGCGTGTCCAGGTACAGCTGCCCATGCAGTTTCAACACGATACCACAGTTCGTCAAGAGCAGTGACTGGCGTATTGTCACGAGCCAGTTGCTCGGCCACCATTGACCAGACGTTTTTAATTGGTGAGAGATCTGGAGAATGTGCTGGCCAGGGCAGCAGTCGAACATTTTCTGTATCCAGAAAGGCCCGTACTTGCAACATGCGGTCGTGCATTATCCTGCTATAATGTAGGATTTTGCAGGGATCGAACGAAGGGTAGAGCCACGGGTCGTAAAACGTGTGAAATGTAACGTCCACTGTTCAGAGAGCCGTCAATGCGAACAAGAGGTGACCGAGACGAGTAACCAATGGCACCCCATACCATCACGCCGGGTAATACTGGCAATGACGAATACACGTTTCCAATGTGCGTTCACCGCGATGTCGCCAAATACGATGCGACCAACATGATGCTATAAACGGAACCTGGATTCATCCGAAAAAATGACGTTTTGCCATTCGTGCACCCAGGTTCGTCGTTGAGTACACCATCGCAGGCGCTCTTGTCTGTGATGCAGCGTCAAGGGTAACCGCAACCATAGTCTCCGAGCTGATAGTCCATGCTGCTGCAAATGTCGTCGAACTGTTCGTGAAGATGGTTGTTGTCTTGCAAAAGTCCCTATCTGTTGACCCACGGATCTAGACGTGGTTGGACGATCCGTTACAGCCATGAGAATAAGATGCCTGTCATCTCCACTGCTAGTGATACGAGGCCGTTGGGATCCTGCTCGGCGTTCTGTATTACCCTCCTGAACCCACCGATTCCATATTCTGCTAACAGTCATTGGATCTCGACCAACGCGAGCAGCAATGTCGCGATACGATAAACCGCAATCACGATAGGCTACAATCCGACCTTTATCAAAGTCGGAAACGTGATGGTACGCATTTCTCCTGCTTACACGAGGCATCACAACAACGTTTCACCGGGCAACGCCGGTCAACTGCTGTTTGTGTATGAGAAATCGGTTGTAAACTTTCCTCATGTGAGCACGTTGTAGGTGTCGCAACCGGCGCCAACCTTGTGTGAATGCTCTGAAAAGCTAATAATTTTCATATCACAGCGTCTTCTTCCTGTCGGTTAAATTTCGCGTCTGTAGCACGTCATCTTCGTGGTGAAGCAAGTTTAATGGCCAGTAGCGTATTTTCCCATACAGGGAAACATTTTACTTGAAAGTCGCTTGCACGGTGTCGGTGGATAAATACGATATTGCATCGTAGCTTGGAATAACACAGACACAGCAGTATTGTATTTGTCCACCGACACAGGGCAAGCGACTTTCAAGTAAAATGTTTCCCCCGTACGGCAACATACATAATGGACTAGCAGCTTAGTACTCAGGTGCAGCTGAGCGAAGTCTAGCCACCAACACAAAGTGCAAAAGACATGGAATATTTTGTGTGTCCATCATACGTCATTCAAATAGTTCCGTAGTGGACCAGCATCCGCCAAACATGGATATAAGGGCATATGAAGATGGTATCTGTTCTTTCGGACATGTCCGACAGAACAGATACCATCTTCATATAGTTAAGGCTAACCGGCCATTGACCTTCTTCTTCTGTGCTGGATGCACATGCATTGCTCTAACTCTTACGGGACTCAGTAAGAGTGTAATTGGCAGGGGCGCTACGAATGTAGTGTGTGGACATTAAGGTGGGAACGTGGGTCTCACGGGGAGCGTGCAAGGGATACATCCCTGTAGACGCACTATCCTCTGTGCCCTCGGTGGCTCAGATGGATAGAGCGTCTGCCTTGTACGCAGGAGATCCCGGGTTCGAGTCCCGACCGGGGCACACATTTTCAACTGTCCCCGTTGAAGTATACCAACGTCTGTCGACAGCATAGGGCCTTGACTTAACTATCATTTCATGGATATAAGCAGGCTCATGGCTCTCTCGTCAGTAACAACAGTGTCAGCGTTAATACTGCACAGTACCTACATCTACATATATACACCGCAAGGACGCATATCGGGCATGGCGGGGGTGCCTTGTATCACTACTGATCAGCCCCTTTCTGTTCCATTCGCAAATGGAGCGAGGGAAAAGCGACTGGCTACATGTCTTCTCTTATTTTCGGGGTTCTTAGGTGAAGTGTACGTTGGCGGCAGTACAATCGTTCTGCAGTCTGCTCCATGTGCCATTTCTCTTAGTTTTGCCAGTAGTATTTCTCGAAGAAAATGTCACCCTCACGCCGGGAATTCCCATTTGAGGTCACAAAGTTAAAGTTGATCGAACCTACCGGCAACAAATCTAGCAGCATGCCTCTGAATACGTCCCAGAGATGGCAGCACCGTACGGTAGATGGAATTTTACCGCCAGCGGCGAGAGTGAGAACTGTTTTAAATACTTAAAATGGCGACGTTTTCCTTACTTGAACAGCGTGCAATCATTCGTTTTCTCAATTTGCGTGGTGTGAAACCAATTGAAATTCATCGACAGTTGAAGGAGACATGTGGTGATGGAGTTATGGATGTGTCGAAAGTGCGTTCGTGGGTGCGACAGTTTAATGAAGGCAGAACATCGTGTGACAACAAACCGAAACAACCTCGGGCTCGCACAAGCCGGTCTGACGACATGATCGAGATAGTGGAGAGAATTGTTTTGGGGGATCGCCGAATGACTGTTGAACAGATCGCCTCCAGAGTTGGCATTTCTGTGGGTTCTGTGCACACAATCCTGCATGACGACCTGAAAATGCGAAAAGTGTCATCCAGGTGGGTGCCACGAATGCTGACTGACGACCACATGGCTGCCCATGTGGCATGTTGCCAAGCAATGTTGACATGCAACGACAGCATGAATGGGACTTTCTTTTCGTCGGTTGTGACAATGGATGAGACATGGATGCCATTTTTCAATCCAGAAACAAAGCGCCAGTCAGCTCAATGGAAGCACACAGATTCACCGCCACCAAAAAAATTTCGGGTAATCGCCAGTGCTGAAAAAATGATGGTGTCCATGTTCTGGGACAGTGAGGGCGTAATCCTTACCCATTGCGTTCCAGAGGGCACTACGGTAACAGGTGCATCCTACGAAAATGTTTTGAAGAACAAATTCCTTCCCGCACAGCAACAAAAACATCTGGGAAGAGCTGCGCGTGTGCTGTTTCACCAAGACAACGCACCCGCACATCGAGCTAACGTTACGCAACAGTTTCTTCGTGATAACAACTTTGAAGTGATTCCTCATGCTCCCTGCTCACCTGACCTGGCTCCTAGTGACTTTTGGCTTTTTCCAACAATGAAAGACACTCTCCGTGGCCGCACATTCACCAGCCGTGCTGCTATTGCCTCAGCGATTTTCCGGTGGTCAAAACAGACTCCTAAAGAAGCCTTCGCCGCTGCCATGGAATCATGGCGTCAGCGTTGTGAAAAATGTGTACGTCTGCAGGGCGATTACGTCGAGAAGTAACGCCAGTTTCATCGATTTTGGGTGAGTAGTTAATTAGAAAAAAAATCGGAGGCCTTAGAACTTGAATGCACCTCGTAGTATTACAGTTGATTCTACTGATGAGACGACAAAAATCGGTATACTTCTCTTTTTATTAATTCACTGGGTACTTATATCAGCAGTTTGTGGTCTTGTAGTTACCGTTGATTACTTTATATCACGGGGCCTCGGTTTCGATTCCCGGGCGAATCTGGGATTATCTCTGCTCGGGACTAGGTATGATGTCATCATCGTTCCAGAAGCACAAGTCGCCGAAGTGGCACCAAATAAAAATATATTCCGCTAGCTTCATGAGTCTTCTCTGCCTTACCAAGCGACTTTTATTTAATTTATCACTTTTATTTCGCCATCGTTGATCTCTGTTACTACCTGTCATGTTAGCATTTGGTTTTTAAAGCATTTAATGTCTTTAGGGTATCAGAGTGTTTTCTACACGTGTTAAGGGCCCTACAAATGTACTAATTTATCGGGACCAATTTATAGCCTGTCTGATAAAATATACGTGTGTAGGCACTTCCCTAGCAATTTTACTTGCGACCGACGTCGCCTGCTATTTAAAATGTCTAACGTGAGAGATAGCGAGGCAGGTAGAGGTGTGATGTCAGAGTTTCTAGTGACATATAGAAATTATAAATGCTTGAGGGACGCTGCATCTTAAACGTACGGCAACAGAATGCGAGAAATGAAGCATTCCTTTCCTTGTTGGATGTATAATTTGGTTTACTTTTTTGGTTTTGTTACACTTCGTTAATATATTTCCTCAGGAAATTGCAAATCATATTGCAGTCTATAGGAATATTTTCGATAGTAATTATGGAGATACAAAACACTGAATTTAGGGTCCTCGTGACTTCGTCCAGTGGCTATAAACAATAATTTATCTAAAATGCTTCTCCTCGAAGCTTACAGCCTCTCTCATGACTGTATTCCTCTTCGTTAAGAATGGTTTCATAATATTCAGCAGCTCGGAAAAGCGTGTTTCATCTTTTCTCTTAGATAATTACGAAAAATCACTGGCTCTCAGAACCTTAACTTAGAGGGAATGGGTGAATTTCTTCCTTTGCCTAAGCCTCTTCTTCGCCCAGAGCTGTCTCTCGACCTTATCTCTAAAACAGCCCAGACCAATCCCAGTTTTTCAAAATGGTTCAAATGGCTCTGAGCACTATGGGACGCAACTGCTGTGGTCATCAGTCCCCTAGAACTTAGAACTACTTAAACCTAACTAACCTAAGAACATCACACACATCCATGCCCGAGGCAGGATTCGAACCTGCGACCGTAGCGGTCGTGCAGTTCCAGACTGAAGCGCCTAGAACCGCTCGGCCACACCGGCCGGCCGCGACAGGAACAGGTCGGCGCTGTAGTCTCTCAGTGCGTTGGTCGGGACTTGTCTAGGCTGCAACGAAATTGGTTTGTTTGATGGATCGGACGATAAATTGGTTCGTGTGCAGGGCCCTCTTCAGTGATGTACTGTAACAGGAAGCTCCTAATCGAGTATGTCAATCAAACAAGCGGGACCAAGTCTCGCTCAGAGAAGCGAAGGCTTCACGTGACGGTGACGCTCACTCTGAGACGCGCGGGCGGTCCCCGCTCTGCGGTGGTCGCGATTCGACGCCTGGCCGCGCCACCGCTGCGAATTCCTCCGCGGCCGCTGCTTCTGATGCCAGACGCCTGCCGGACCGGGCTGCCGTCGCGGGGGCAGCTGCGCGCATAACAACAAGCGAACTGCCCGCCGTGCACGCGCGCGAGAAATCGCTTCGGCCCCTGCGGATCGTGAGCGGAGACAATGGTCGGCGATAGCTTACTCTGCTCGAAGCCGGCCGCGATATCCACGCGCGCCTAATTCCTGCACGTTCCTCGGTACTGCGTATGGGTGGCGATATGCAGAACAGGAGGGTCGAGAAAAATAGCAGCATTGTATTCTGGCGCCTTTAGCAGCGGCAGCAAATTATCAACGCTACCGTACCAGGATCCGGCACGCCGCATAGAATGTTAAGTCCAGTCATAAGTCGAACACTTGTGCGCCACAGCCAACGCTTCGAAAACTTCTGTCCGTGACCGAAGTCCCCTCTTTGCATTGATATCCAATCTGGAACAAGCCGATTGCAACATTACGTACTTTCAGTGTCTGCGACGGGAACAGAAACGACGGCAGTCTATTAGTGATAACCAGATAGTACGCTAGTGCTCTATATCCAGATCTCTCCGCACCGTCTTAGGCAATGAGGTGTGGCGAGTGTTTATCAAAGATATCGTCAAGGCTGCCCCAGGAAGTGTGATAGAACCGCTCTTCTTTTCTGTGTACATAAACAATCTGTCAGATAGGGAGAGCAGCTGATCACGTTGTACTGCACGGGAACGTCTCGTCGTTGATTGACCACAGGAGGGTACAAGATAACTTGGACAGAATTTCCATTTGGTTCAAATGGCTCTGAGCACTATGGGACTTAACATCGGTGGTCATCAGTCCCCTAGAACTTAGAACTACTTAAACCTAACTAACCTAAGGACATCACACACATCCATGCCCGAGGCAGGATTCGAACCTGCGACCGTAGCAGTCGCGCGGTTCCGGACTGAGCGCCTAGAACCGCTAGACTGATGACCTCAGAAGTTAAGCCCCATAGTGCTCAGAGCCATTTGAACCATTTGAATTGACGTTTCCACCTTTTCGTGGGTTTTCCTAAAGATCTTCTGCCTCCTGACTAATTATTCACCATTAATCTTGGTAATCTGTCATCTTACATTCTTGTGACATCATCCTTTCAGTTGTTCCTCTGTTCCTTGATTTACTAATTTAAGATTTTCATTCCCAGTTCACTTCTTATGTCAGCATTCTTCCTCCTCTTGACGAATAGTATGTCCCCAGCTAATCATCTTAAGAATCACTTCTCCGATCCTTGTATTCTTTGTTCATTTCTTTTTCTTACAGTCCACGACTCACTTTCATACGTCACAGTTGGTACTGGCATCGTTATGTAGAACTTGAGAAGAATTTCCTTTCTTACTTTAGGTCTGGCGGTTCTATAGATTGTTCTGTTAGCGCAGTTTAATATTTCTACTTTCTATTGTGTATTTCTGCCACAAATAAGATAATATTTCCTGAGACGTTGAAATAGTTACTATTTTCTGACTACTTGTTATTATTTCGCTGGGGACTGGATTCTGGACTCTGAAAGGCTTCTCTTTGAGGTTAATAAGAGATTATGCAGCTTAGCTATTGTGGATAAAATATAAGCAGATGTTTGGATTGTGTTCTTTCTAGTAGCAGTCAAAATTTGACCATCGACGAAGTGTAATGTCATAGAATAATTCCTTTCGTTGAAGTCATGACTATAAAAACTTAATTTACTGATTCATTTCCTCAGCACAAATAGTAAAAGAATCGGAGACAAGCTGCGTCCTCGTTTACTCCCTGGTCTTAATTTTCCAATTTCTGCAATGACAGTGTCTGATACATGACTTCTGTTGCCTTGTTCATTATCTCCCGTAGCTTTTGTGTATTTGCATTATCAAAAGATTTCACATAGTCAATGAATAGTAAGCATGTCTCCCTATTGAACTCTGTGTTTTTCAATGATTTGTCTACTAGCAAAAGTATTGTCTGTACACGACTTGCCTTTCCTAAAACCTGTTTGCTCTTCTAGCAAAATATTTTCGTCAATTATTGCTAGTCTCTGTGTTACTATTTTAGAATGTATTTTATATCCCGTATTTAGCAGACAGATGCCCCTATATTTTTCGTGATTGCTTCTGTCTCCATTCTTGTAAATAAATGTCACTGTATCAAATTTCCAGTCCTCTGGTATTATCTGATTTGTCCTGTATCTGTTAGAATGATGAATCTCTATTTTAGAGTGGTAGTTGCATATATAATCAGTTCTTCGTTAATTCTATCACTTGCCGGTGTTTTTTATATTTTTCATTTTAAACATTGTATCCTCTAACTCCGTCGTTTCTATTCAGTCTACTACTGTCTCTTCCTCTTCTTTGTGCATAACATTTTTGTCCAAATTTTTATTTAGATAGTCTCTTGTTGTCAACAGCTTCTTATAGTTTTCCTAGCCATTGTTTCTTACCTGTCACATCTATTCGTGCATCATATTTTATATTTTTATTCTAGTTCATCATCATTTTATGAACAAATACCGGTCTACCATGGGCGTCGTCTTGCACTTCCGAACGTAATCTATCCCAGCAATGTTCATTAATTTTCTGATATAGCCCTTTAGCTTCTTTAGAAAGTATTCTATATTCCTCTCTATTTTCAGCTGTCCTGTTCTACAACCATTTTAAATATACCACTTTTTCTCGCTTCACCAATCTGTTTTCACCATATTTCAGTAGTTCAGTCCTTTTCTTCTTTCTTTGCTTTGATGTCCTAGAGCCGCTGCAGCTGGCTTTTCTAAGGCTTTTAATATTTTTCTATTCCTTCTTCGCTTTGTTCTATTTCATCACACGTTTTGTTCAGTCTCTCCTCATAAAGGTTCATGGTGGAAGAACTTCTTTTCGCAAAAGGCTGTTGAGAAAGTTTAGAGAACAGGCATTTGCCACAGAATACAGAATGATTGTACTGCCACCAAGAAATCTCCCGTAATGACAGCGAAAACAAAATACGAGAAATTAGGACTCGTTCGGAAACATGTAGGTAGCTGTTCTTTGCTCACTCCATTTGCGAGTGGCACGGGGAAGGGAATGACTAGCGGTGGATTCAGATGTAGACATGGTACATTGTTCTCAGAATGAATCACTCACTTTGTAGCAGGATATAAGGAGAGGTACTGGTGGAAGTGAAGCTGTAAGAATGGGTCGTCAGTCGCCCTGGATATTTCTATTGGTAAATTGAAGTAGTTGCGGAAAGTAAAGTCCCAGATTCCTTTCCCGGTCCAGCACGTACATTTAATCTGCCAGTAGGTTTCAAACATTCCACTTTCCGCTACAGAGGGACAGATTCATTCTGGGAATAACCTCCTAGACTGCAACTCAGCGCCGGCCGCAGTGACCGAGCGTTCTAGGCGCTTCAGTCTGGAACCGCGCGACCGCTACAGTCGCAGGCTCGAATCTTGCCTTAGGCATGGATGTGTGTGATGTCTTTTGGTTAGTTAGGTTTAAGTAGTTCTAAGTTCTAGGGGACTGATGACGTCAGATGTTAAGTTCCATAGTGCTCAGAGCTTTTTTTTTTTTTCCAACTTAGCATTATCTCTGCAATATCCTGTCTTCCAGGAGTGCTAATCCAGCGAGACTTTGGGGAGTTTGAAAGTAGAGTAAAGGTGTCGATAAAATGACGCGGTGGCGGCGGACGGACCGTGAGTTAGTGGGTAAAAGCACTGTCAGCGAAACGGAAGGTTATGGATTAGAGTCCTGGTCTGTCGGAAAGTTTTTCATATCAATTTCCATGGTGAAATTAGCTACCAGTCGAAAATATTAAGCTTCGAGGCTCTTTTTCTTTTCATAAAAGAAGGCTACACAGTGCATGATCTTTCATCCTCTTCCTTTTCCCACCACTTCATCATAGACCAAACAAACGCAAAAAGCAAACTTTGTTGCAATCTAAAGAAGGAAATAATGTTTGAAATCGATCTGAAGATTGTTAGCACGAGTCCTGTGATTGTCTCCAGTTAGAATATACAATGTATTTGGAAGCAAAATAAATAGGAGTTTCAGACTGAAAATGCTCACTTTATCATAACAGTATATAAACAGATGCTTTAGTTCCCTCTTTAAAAAAAAAAAAAAAAAAAAAAAAAACGTGAAATGGAGTAATCTATGCAATCGGTCTCGAATTTTGCAGGTTCGAATTTTCGCCGAAAGACAACTGAGCGTTTACCGTATAAGTTACTAGACACACCAGATAGACATTTAAATAAATTACATATTATAATAATTCGTTAGTACTGCACTCTTTCTCATAAGCCGACAAAGAATTTTGAATAATCGTTAATAATATCAGTGGTGGAGTTATAGTAATGAATGACGGAAAACAATTTATGAACTTCACTTGAACTATCATTTATCCATCTTAATATATGTATCATTCTGACAGCCATTAGTAAAAAAAAATGAAGTCAAAATGGGACTTAAAAGTTATTACGATAGCTTATTGTAATTTCTTGTAACGCAGTGAGAAAATTAGGACACCAAACGGTTTTTACGTACAGCAACACAAGAAATGGTAAATAATGTTATTAAAAAGTATTACCTAGAGGCTATCTGTGAATGGTCTCACACTTAACTACAAAAAAGGCACAACGTATTCAGCTCTGCATATCTAGATGTACTGCACAAATGATAAGTGTAACACATGGTGAGGAAATAATAACTAAGTCGTAAACACCAAAATTTTTATGTATCTATATTGATGAGAGTTTAAACAGGAAAAAACACATTCTGGAACTCCTAAAACAACTCAGTTCAGTCATATTTTCACTGCGAAGAATTGCAATTCTTTGGGAGAGAGAAATCAATAAGTTGACATATTTTGCATATTTTCACCAAGTAATGTCATATAGGATAATGTTCTGGGGCAACTCATCTTTAAGAAAGAAAGTCTACATCGATCAAAAATGTCCAAATTGAATAATATGTGGTGCTTACCCACGATCACCTTGTAGACAGCTGTTTAAGGAGTAAGACGTTTTGACTACTGCTTCACAGAGTATTTGCTCCCTTATTTGTTGGTAATAGCCTACTGCAGTTCAAAGGAACAATGATGTACATAATTACAATATGAGAAGAAAAATTGGTATTCATTATCCACATTAAAGTTGTCTTTAGCACAAAAAGGGGTGCATAACGTTGTCAACAAAATCTTTGATCACTTACTCAGTGATATAAAATGCTTGACAAACAGCAAAATTAAATTTCGAAACGAACCGAAAAAGTTCCTCCTTGACAAGCCCTTCTATTCCGCATAAAAAAGGCTGTTTTGTTATTTTTTAAAAATTGTGCATACGTAGAAAAAAGCTGTTTTTGTCACTTTTAAAAAATGTTACGTAGGAATTGCTAATTCACGTATGTAATCGAAAATAAAAAAAACCTAAATAGTTTGTGCACAGGAATATTTACGTATGGCTGTGTAAAATGAATGTAAAATGACTCGTTCCACATCAGTGGCTGTTCAAATGATCAATAAAACGTGAAACTAACAAACAAACAAGTGCACTCATTACGATCATTTGTATCAATTCATTTACGGGTAAGAAATAATGTTCAGTACTTGCGACTCAGAAAATGGTAAAATAATGGCGGTTTAACTCTTTCTTTAGAGCTGCTCGGCATTTATTTTATTTAATTTGAGTCCCAATCGTACCAGCAGCAGTAGCAATTGCACATCGTCAACAATAGAAACAGCACGTTTGAATCCGTGATAACGCGATAGCTGAGGTTGCAGGCTTGTTGGAGATATACTGAAGAAAATTGTGCCGTTCCCCTGCAACAGTTTATTTCGCTGTTGGGACAGAAAGTCATGTCATCAGGGGAGGATGAGTGATGGACAATACGCATAGGTCAAATTTCCGGCCGTGACGTTCCTCATTCCCGGGAAAGAAGGTCTTTGTCTGACTTAGAACACGGGTTTCTTTATATTCCAAGTTCTAAGTCTACATTTAAATCTACATGATTTCTCTGCAATTCACGGTTAAAGTGCCTCTCAGAGGGTTCATGGAAGCACCTTCAGGCTATTTCTTTACCGTTCCAATCTCGAACAGTTCGCGGGAAAAACGAACACTTTAATCTTTCTGCGCAAGCTCTGATTTATTTTACTGTGATATTCTTCCCTATGTAGGTAGGCGCCAAGAAAATATTCTCACATTCCGAGGGACACACTGAAAATACGACAGTATTCCCTATGTAGGTAGGCGCCAAGAAAATATTTTCACATTCCGAGGGACACACTGAAAATACGACAGTAAGACTAAGATCAATTCTAGACACCCACAGAATCGAAAAATAACACGCATAAATTCGTCCAGAATAAACAGAACAAAATGTACGAAAAATGCAAAATCGAATATTTCGCTTGACCTATAGCTGAAACGAAGACGGCGGTACCAGATACACCGCCTCCTCCCTGCCCCCCTCCCGCAAAAACCATAAGGATCAGTATTGCAAATTAAACGCGCAAAATATTTCAGTCACCTAGTGAAATGAAGCTAACGCCACAGTTTAAGGTGTGCTCTCAGATTCTTGTCTAGCCACACCCTCGTAAATCACAATATACGTGAAGTAAACAGCGTAGTCTATAGCAGTTGCCAACGCAACCACAGAACATTTAATAACAGGCCTCTAATATCCTTCTCGTCGTAAACTCATGGCGTCACACGAGATGCCACTGGTCAAAGCCGACGAGTGGAATCGAACCATGCGCTTGACCTCTTCTTACTGTGGCATGTAGTGGCGTTTGAGCCTGTTCTTTTCGTGGACTGAGCGTGGAAGGAATGGTTGATTATACACCTTTGTGTGAACTGTTACTATTTTTATTACTGTCTTCAGCGTTCCTGCAAGAGTGATACCTGAAGGCGCGTTTATATGGACTGTATTTTACGGAAAATGGCGGCACAGTGGTATTCCGTCAGCAGTTCCATAATGTTTCAGCACTACACGGCAGTATTGCAGTACGGCCGGGCAATATTGCGGATAGATCAGTCTGATGCAGGTAGCTGCCGAGGTATGGCAGCATTTTGTGCCATTGACATACGTGTTTCCAGAGACTGCAAGAGATCTGCCTTGATGTGAAAGGGTATCTACTTCTACATCTACATCTACACTCAACAAGCCACAGTGCGATGAGTGGCGGAGGGTACTTCTGGCACCATTATGATTTAGGCCCAAAACAGCGAATGTTGCGCGACGGGAACCAGTTCTGTAATCCTCCATATTAAGTCTTAAATCTCTTATTTTCTCAGTATGGTCACTTAGCGAAATGTACGCCGTATGAAGCATTATGTTGCTCGACCCTTCTCGGAACCTCTCCTTGAAATATGCCGTTCTTGCCCCATCCCACTAGGTACATCCTGCGAATGCCGCCGTGACCGCAGTTATTTGGCCATTTACTTACAAAGGCACTGGCTTGTAAAAGTGAGTCCCGTCACGTCCCCGCCTGAGAGGCATTTATCGGGAAAACGTGCCTCCTTAGCGCCATTGCGGGAAAATGAGAGTTTCGAATGAAGGCCACTGCTTGCATATTGCAGACCGGTGTGAATGCACGTGCTGCCTGCTTAATTCACCAACATAATGCTAATGACGTTTGTCTTTGACGAGAAGACAAATCGTGAATGAATTTAAAACTTGGTGCTCACGGATGTAACGCACCGACTTTTCGCTTATATAACAGCGGTAGGAAAGAGGAGGAAAAGTCTTGACATGTTTTTGTTTCTTCCTTCAAAAATTTATTTGACAATCCTTGTGTCTTGGATCTTTATGCAATAAAATATTGGAGGTAAAGGCGATATCTCGAAAATAGTTTGATTTTGGATTTAGATTTTTTCTCTACGTTTCGAACAAAACGGGAGGGGGCAGGGGAAGATGTGGATTCATCTAATGCTGGCAAATGAAAACAGTTGTGACCGATGTATGGCCTTGTTCCGATTTAGTACGTTTCTGGTAAGATATAAATACTTGATAAACGATATTTTTTATTTTCTAAAACAACAGCTTTGAGCTGCGTATGATTTGTTTATTATTCGGCCGATTTTCGAGACTCGCGCACAAGTTGTGTACTGACTAACAACTGTCAGCGTTACTTTTGTCAGTAGAAAAATTTGAAAAACGAATATAAATAAATGGGATCTTGCTAAAATCACGAGATAGAACGATCAGCTCCACCAGAAGACGAATTGTACTGAATCCATATGTTCTGCTACAGTTCTCACGAGCAACTTGTAACACGCCATGGTTCTAGTTATGGATACAGTCGTAATAACTGTCAAACTGTACTGTCTGACTACAAAGTTTTCCTTAGTAATCCGAGCAGTTCCTTTATTTTTTGATGTGTCTAACGACTTCTCTTCAGGTACATGATATGTTCCCCATTTTCCTTTATTATGACTTCAGTTCACCGCGAGGGCGAGAACTGCCAGTGGATAAAATTTTCAGCTAAAGTTTGTAAACATTTAACAAATGTTTTAATTACTTAAAAAACTGAAATATATTCTAATTTTAAAAGTATACACTGGGAGCATTTTGACGATTTTTATAACTACTGGCTTATTTTATACGACACTTAAAATGTTGTCTGTGATGATGATGTTGATTCTGTGTATCGAAACAGGATCCCCTCCCTCCACTTTAATCTTCCTACCAGTAAGGACCGTGTTCAAACAAAAATACACCAAAATTTAATTTATTTGTTAAGTAAAATCGAAATAATGTTAAAGAAAGGGGCTGAAACCTGTTTGCTCACCAATGAAACATGTCAAATTCTGTCTTATTTAATTTTGGAGTAACTAAATATAATTTTAAAATTTCACTGTTCCCAAAATTTACCTAACAATACCCTCATTTATAACAGAACATACATTAATACTCGTAAACACAAGCAGACAAGTTACGTGAATGGCTCTGGAATACTGCAGTGCTATAACTTTTTATATCTATACAAACCTTACGCAACACACCGCTGTCCAAATTAAAGCTTTCTCTACCAAAAAAATTTACGTGTTACGCCCTCACTGGTCAAAGTGACTGAGGTAACGGCAAACACTTCCCTACGCAAATTATTCACTAACACTTCGAATGAAATATTGTACAGTCGACTGTAGAATCTCCCCAAACATGCAAAAGAAAGACCAGCAGCCATAAACACTGCTAATAATTCATTTATAATAAGACAAAACAAAAAATAGTTAATAAAATAAAATATTTCTTATTTGTGTAGGAAGCCAACAATGTATAATGCATGAAAGTGCTAAAAGAATTTAAGCCTTATCTGACCACGGATTTTTCATTCTGTATTTTAACTTAGCATTAACTTCTCAATGATACGGAAATTCGCCAGAAACGAAACGTGGTTCGGGATCCATTTCTAACTGCAGGACTCATTCCCCAATTGGGGTCGTGCAAGTCACCAATTTGGCGCCCAGTTGAAAGACTTGCACCAGGTCACTGAGCCATACGAAATTATTATTATTATTATTATTATATAATTAATTCGGTAAAGGTATACTTTTACAGTGACTGCTTTCATGTTCCTCCGCAACGCATCAGTTCATGATAAAATACACATCAAAACTAGTACACAGTTCGTATTATGTGCTCAATATTGAAATTAGTCCACTCGGTAAATCTGTTTTTCTACAAACAGTGCTTTCCATTACTCCGCGATATGTTAGTTTAAGATAAGAGGCACATCTAGACTTTGGAATTTTAATTCGGCAGTCCGCGTTATGCTTCGTAAACCCTGTTGTTTCTTTCCTTGAGACTTGTTCAATTTTCTAGTTTTTAATTTTATTTCTGAACTGTTTTCTGTCCTTTCTTGTGATGAGACGTTCAATCGTTGCAGGTCTTCTACAGCCTCTGTCGTGTACCAGGACTTTAATTTACTCATATTAAAAACTTTAAAAATTTTGTTAAGGAGCCTATTTCCACCTGCCCTATATTACTGTTCGTAGAACACTAAGAGAATTTTGCTACATTTATCAGTGGTGATAAATTTTTGTAGAGTTCCTTTGTGGGTCGTCTCACTTAAGTTTCGTCTTGGAGAATGGCGTCTTGGATTTTTATAAGAATTTTGCATTCTCTTTTCTCGATGTCATAATTAACACTACTTTTATTATTTTTATTATTATATAGGTCTAGTAGTAAAGTGCATACCTGGAAACCGAATGGTCTCGTCATCGAATACCGTTTGGAGTACGGGCTCTTTCAGTTTGCCCGTAACATAGCCTTCACCCCTCAGTGATGTGAAAATTTGCCAGGAATGACACGTGGATCAGATTCCACGTCAATCCTGTAGGTCCCCTTTCCTCGTTAGGTTTCCTGTGGTAGGTTAAGGACACCCGAATCGCTGAAGTGGCGTCCAATTGAAAGACTAGCGCCAGACAGTTGACCTACTCAAAAATATTGTTACACTAGTATTATCATTGTACAGGGTCAGCAAAATAAAAGTAAGATGTGTTGGCTACCTTAAGTTGCATTGTACAGTTTCTGGGTGAGTTTTATTTTTCCCACCGAGTACTAAGAAATCTTACGAATTTTTCCTTGTTATTATTATTAAAAATCGTCGATAACCGCGGCGTATTGAAACTGCAGGTGAGGCAAGTTATACTTACTGGGAGTAGGCGAAGATACAGATACAATGGAGATCATAAGAGAGAATGTTCTTCGAGATGCTTGTGACTTAATTGAATTATGTCTTCGTTCGAGCTATTTTAAATACAATGGCGAATTATATGAACAGGCTGACGGCCTTTCCATGGGCTCACTCATTTCGCCAGTTGCAGCTGACGTTTTTATGGAACATTTTGAGCAACAAGCGTTAAATAGTGCTCCTTTGAGGCCTTCTTACTGGCTCCGCTATGTGGACGATGTATTTGTTATATGGCCACACGGCGAAGAAGAACTTCATGCGTTCTTCAATTTCTTAAATGGAATTCACCCCAAAATCAAATTCATCTTGGAGGTTGAGAGTGAGGTCGGTCTCCCGTTCCTAGATGTGTTGGTACACAGAAGATCTGATAACACTCTAGGTCACAGAGTGTACAGAAAGCCGACTAACACAAACAGGTATTTAGATGCCACTTCGCACCACCACCCAGCCCAGAAGCTAGCAGTACTCGAAACTCAGTCTTCACGTGCCTTCCGTATCAGCGATGACGACAACTTAAAATCGGAGTTGAATTTTTTAAAGAGGACATTGAAGGCAAATGGGTATGATAGTTATTCAATTGACAGGGCTTTTAGGCGGAATATTTATACCGCTAATAAGGATGACGAGGAACCGCCTTCTCACTCCGTCAGGTTACCGTTCTTTTCTGGGGTCACTGATCGCATAAGCAGAATTTTAAAGAAAAATTGTATTCAGACATCTTTCTTCAGTCAAAACAAAATAAAAGACTTCTTCCGACGGAAAACGGATCCACCTAATTACCTCCACAACGCAGGCGTCTATCAAGTGTCATGTGGCTGCGGCAAAGTGTATATAGGTGAAACGGGAAGAGCTGTTAAAGAACGCATTAAGGAACACGAACGGCACATGCGGCTAAAACAAAGTGCAAAATCGGCAGTAGCAGAACATCACGAGAACTGTGGCTCTGACATAGATTTTAATAACGTACGTGTACTGGCTAAAGAAACAAGCATTTATAGAAGAAAGGTCCGAGAAGTGGTTGAAATTTCTAAGAATGCATCTAATTTCAATAGGGAGGACGGCTATAGGCTTCCGGCATCATGGCTCCCCGCTATCAAGGAAGTAAATACGCGGCCGCGGTGTGTGAGCGGCATAAACAACGCGCTGCAAGTCACCTCGGCGGACAATAATATTTTGGGTAAACATTCCCCCTCTCTTGCTCTGTCCGTTTCGAATCTAGGCACTGATGACGACCAACCAATAGCGGTAGCAGGCATTTCAACCAATAACCCTTCCCCGGCATAAGTGTAGAATAGTGCCTTTCTATCCAATAACGATGACCGCCAATGGTATCCACAGGAGATGAGCTACCAACGCCCCTTCTTCTGTATTAGCGTATGACTATTGCCCACCAATGGTAGCCATATGAATTTTACCCAATACTGTCAATTCTCCAGCACGAACGCCAGAAAACTACCCCTTTATAAGCGGACGCGACACTCGTCTCTGACAGTGTTCTAGCAGTAGTGGACACCAAAAGATCCTGAGGAAGATTCCAGCAGAGGGGTCGAAACGTCGACCATTTTAGAAGAAACATGACGCGGCCTAATAACCCAGAAGATTTTAACTCCAATAAAAAAAAAGACTGTGACAGCCCTACACCCCCCCCCCCTCCCCCTCACCCCATTCCAAGAAACCGTGAATATTGGATCCTTGCGTGTAATGGGTTATGGAAATCATCATGTTCATGATAGAGACGAAATGATGTATCCTACAACGGCACGCCGTTGAAGAAATCCGCCCTTCGCGGTTGATCTTCTGAGTAAAATGTGTCTGTCAAAGGAGCGAGAATATTACGTGAGCAACCGCCACACTTTGCGGCGCATTCCAGCCTCCGCCATCGGCCGCCTGGCGTCTCGTCACCCTGGGGGGACGGCTGCAGGTCCTCGCAGGCGCTGGCGATTGCCGGGGCAGTCGAGCGGGGTTTGTCAGAGGCGGCGGAGTGTTGCCCCTGCGGATGCGCCGGCCGGCCGCGGGGTACGCTTCCAGGAGGCGGAGGGACCGGTTTATCTCCCTGGAGCTCAGCTGGTCTGCGCACACGATCCCGCGACGGCGACGGCGCCGGCGCAGCAGCACGAGGCCGGGGCGCTCGTAAAGGCGGCCTGCTGCCCCTACCCGCTCTGCATACGAACGGGGCGTGATTGCCGGAAGGGCTCTCATTTGTTACAATACAACCAGGCCGGCGCGCCGTCGCACCTGCCCCATTCAGTGAACCGCGGTACAAATGCGCTGGTTTCCCTACATCAGGGAATGAACCACGGAAACAACGGTAGCTCGTAAAGTTGTATGTCGAATGTATTGGACCTTATCAGCATATAGATCTCATGACACTCCATGACTAAAACATGACACGTTCCCAGGCAAAGTACAGGGTGAATCAAAAAGGAGTTTACAACTTCGTAATGATATAGAAATTTATTGAGGTAACTTACAGTATCGGTAGATGTGTCATTTTGTAGCAAACAACCTCAAGTTAGATTCATGCAGTGCATCAGTACCTCATTCCGCGACCAGGAGTGCCAGCGTTGTGCACATTTAAAATGGCTACTTCCACTGGTGCGAAACGCGCTCGCTCTGTATTTTGGTTTCAAAAATGGCTCTAAGCACTATGGGACTTAACTTCTGAGGGCATCAGTCCCCTAGAACTTAGAACTACTTAAACCTAACTAACCTAAGGACATCACACACATCCATGCCCGAGGCAGGATTCGAACCTGCGACCGTAGCAGTCGCGCGGCTTCGGACTGAGCGCCTAGAACCGCTAGACCACCGCGGCCGGCAGCGCCTAGAACCGCTCGGCCACTCCGGCCGGTATTTTTTGTTTCGAAAACTTTTTAATTCCGCGGATCGGTGAAGATGATCGAGATTGGATAGCTTAGTAACCAGCAGGACTGTGTACCACCTCATTTCCTTACGGAAGTTCGAGGTTACCTCGATGATCGCTTCCCAGGTCAGTGGATTGGCCGTGAAGGGCCAATCGCAAGGGCACCTCGCACCCCAGACTTGACACCACCGGATTTCTTTCTCTGAGGTTTTATTACAGTCTGTGTGTATGTTCCTCCACTACCTAGCAATTTAGCCGACCTGAAAAGTCGAATCTACGCTTCCGTAGCACAAGTTACGCCTGATTTGCTGGAACGATTGTGGGAAGAAATTGATTACCGCTGCGATGTTTGCTGTGGTGTCACCGCCAGACACCACACTTGCTAGGTGGTAGCCTTTAAATCGGCCGCGGTCCGTTAGTATACGTCGGACCCGCGTGTCGCCACTATCAGTGATTGCAGACCGAGCGCCGCCACACGGCAGGTCTAGAGAGACTTCCTAGCACTCGCCCCAGTTGTACAGCCGACTTTGCTAGCGATGGTTCACTGACAAATTACGCTCTCATTTGCCGAGACGATAGTTAGCATAGCCTTCAGCTACGTCATTTGCTACGACCTAGCAAGGCGCCATTACCAGTAACTATTGATGCTGTAAAACATGTACCGTCAAGAGCGATGTTCACCAATTATGGATTAAAAGTTAAGTATTCCAGAAGCTACGTATGTTTTTTACTAGTCTCATTCCGTGTCCTGTTCCAGACCTCACGCCAGCCTGCGTGAGCTTAAACGCGTGCCTTTCGGCTTCCTCCTAGTGGATTGGCTGTCTTGCCAGTCCACAACATTTGCAACATCACAAGTAGTAGTCACGTCAAACCGGAATGACTCTTGATACTTTTAGGTGAAACTTGAAGTCTGCTAGAAAATGGCACACCTACATAAATTCTGTAAGTTATCTCAATAAATTTGTATATTATTCCAAAGTTGTTAAGTCTTTTTGACTCGCCCTGTATTTATGAATATGTCATGACAAATGAAAATTAGTGCAACATTGGGGCTAGAACCCCTATTTCCTGTTGCTTTTCGCCAATAGTGGGCTTAACAACCAGGTAGGGGCGTGCACCGATTCGTATACCGGAGGATATACCGACGGATACCGCAGTAATAAATATGCTGCTCAAAATAGTTGCTAGCCGTTGTGGTCGAGCGGTTCTAGGCGCTTCAGTCCGGAACCACGCGGCTGCTATGTTGCAGGTTCGAATCCTGCCTCGGGCATGGATGTGTGTGATGTCCTTAGGCTAGTTAGGTTCAGTTTAAGAAGTTCTAAGTCTAGGGGACTGATGACCTCAGATGTTCAGTCCCATAGCGCTTAGAGCGAATCCCGCTGCCGGTGTTACCATTTTTGTGAGCTATCTGTACCGATATTCTGTGATATGCTTCGACATGAGTGGCTCACAACAAACTTGTGTGATGACCGTTCACCTTTTATGAAATTAAACGAAGTTTAATTTGCAATAGACATGCTAAAATAATGATGCACATATAAAAATCGGCGTTCATTGGGACCGATGACGTCGCCGTTTAGTCCCCGCCTCCAATCAACAAACCAACCAGTCACCGTTGATTGCATGTGCTGTACGTCGCAGCAATTATTGTTTTCTATGTTTGTACGATCAGCACCGTCCTGCTTCGTGCAGGCTCCACAGGTTACACATTATACTAGACATAAATGCATGCGCTACGGTCGCAGGTTCGAATCCTGCCTCGGGCATGGGTGTGTGTGATGTCCTTAGAGTAGTTAGGTTTAAGTAGTTCTAAGTTCTAGGGGACTGATGACCTCAGCAATTAAGTCCCATAGTGCTGAGAGCCATTTAGCCGAGAGCGCTAATGCGCTGCTTCCTGGACTCGGGTAGTCGTTCCGGCCCCGGATCGAATCCGCCTGGCGGATTTCCGACGTCGGTCGGAGTTCCGGTCAGCCTGGATGTGGTTTTTAGGCGGTTTTGCACATCCCGCTAGGTGAATACCGGGCTGGTCCCCTCGTTCCGCCTCAGTTACACGACTCGCAGACATCTGAACACGTTCGGACGATTCCATGAATTACACTAGACGCAGACTGCAGGGGTACACCAATTCCGTCCAGGGGTGTACGGGGTGGCTGCAGGAAGGGCATCCGGCCACCCCTTTCCACTAACCTTGCCAAATCCGTTTCTAACAATGCCGATCCTGCATCAGCGCGGGACGTGGCACCAGTGGAAGAAAGAAAGAAAGAACTGATTTCGTTGAAAGTTCTCCTGTACAGTTTTAGGTTTTAATCTCTTCCAGAAAAAAAAAGAAACTTGTTCCCTCTCACATTCTTTTTTCCCAACATACAGACTAGGAAACAATAAGTGAATGATTAAGTACTGATAATCTGCACAGTGGCAATAAATCTGTGGTTGGAGTACATAATAATGACAGAAACAGCTACTTGCAACGAGAACGATTCCAGCACCTTGTGTCTCTGCAAATAAGCAAGTGCTCGCTCGGCTGCGGAGTCCTTGAATAGCAGCGGGCCCACAAAGTATATAAGTATGCCAAAAACTTTCAAACTCGATTTTTTCGAACACCCGTTGAGTTCGGCTTGGTTCAAATGGCTCTGAGCCATAACATCGGAGGTCATCAGCCCCCTAGAACTTAGAACTACTTAAACCTAACTAACCTAAGGACATTACACACATCCATGCCTGAGGCAGGATTCGAACCTGCGCCCGTTGCGGTCGCGCGGTTCCAGACTGTAGAGCCTAGAACCGCTCGGCCACACTGGCCGGCGTTGAGATTGGCGTCTTCCTGTTCACGTATGTTGAAGTCCTAGTGGTATCCTACACTCCCTATCAACATGCATCAATCGGTGAGAGGAAGTTCATACGGTTCGCTTATTAGCCTGGCAATCGAAAGTGCAACCTCGTGTGCGGACAGCAGAGTGTTGCTCTTTAGCAAGTAGCGCGCTAGTCCGGTGGAAGGAGCCGCGCCGGTTCCACGTGTTGCCGCAACGGCGCGGCGGGGCAGTCGGGTGGCGACACGCGATACTTTGTGGCGGAAGCGCAGGGCCCAGCGCCGTCCCAGATAAGTATCTGTCCCAGGTAGGCGAGGCGGGATCGCTTTCCTTCCTGCCGGCGCGGGCAGCGAAGGGTTGCCCGGCCGGGGCGGCCTCGCCGCCGCCTGCTTCCTGCGACGCCAGATGATCGTAATCTGCGCGCCCGCTTTATCCTCCGCAGATAGATGGAAAGACTCTTTTCACTCACCCGGCAGCCGCCAAATTGAGCGTCGCACACACGGCGTATCGTCTCCCGCGGGCGGCTGCTACAACCGTCGGCCGTTTATAGCCGCGCGCTTAACGAAATCAGCCGTCTCGGTGACGTCTTCCTCCAACTGCCGCGGCGCACAACACCTGTCGCTACCGAACTTCAACGTCGCTCCGGGGCAGGACTAAGGCGGCGCGGGGACCGTAGCACAGATGAAATGAAGAGCCCCCTTTCGCTTACAGCAAACTAGTGATGCATTTTATCGGGTTTGAGCACTATCTATGCATAGGGGACGTCCTGGCAAACTAAAACTACCCTTTATTAGCTCCGTTTATACAGGGTGGTCCATTGATAGTGACCGGGCCAAATATCTCACGAAATAAGCATCAAACGAAAAAACTACAAAGAACGAAACTCGTCTAGCTTGAAGGGGGAAACCAGATGGCGGTATGGTTGGCCCGCTAGATGGCGCCGCCATATGTCAAACAGATATCAACTGTATTTTTTAAAGTAGGAACCCACATTTTTTATTACATATTCGTGTAGTACGTTAGGAAATTGAATGTTTTAGTTGGAACACTTTTCTTCGCTTTGTGATAGATGGCGCTGTAATAGTCGCAAACGTATAAGTACGTGGTATCACGCAACATTCCGCCAGTGCGGACGGTATTTGCTTCGTGATACATTACCCGTGTTAAAATGGACCGTTTACCAATTGCGGAAAAGGTCGATATCGTGTTGATGTATAGCTATTGTGATCAAAATGCCCAACGGACGTGTGCTATGTATGCTGCTCGGTATCCTGGACGACATCAACCAAGTGTCCGGACAGCACGCCGGATAGTTACGTTATTTAAGGAAACAGGAAGTGTTCGGCCACATGTGAAACGTCAACCACGACCTGCAACAAATGATGATGCCCAAGTAGGTGTGTTAGCTGCTGTCGCGGAGAATCCGCACATCAGTAGCAGACAAATTGCGCGAGAATCGGGAATCTCAAAAACGTCAGTGTTGGCAATGCTACATCAACATCGATTCCACCCGTACCATATTTCTATGCGCCAGGAATAGCATGGCGACGACTTTGAACGTCGTTTACAGTTCTACCACTGGGCGCAAGAGAAATTACGGGACAATGACAGATTTTTTGCAAGCGTTCTATTTAGCGATGAAGCGTCATTCACCAACAGCGGTAACGTAAACCGGCATAATATGCACTATTGGGCAACGGAAAATGCACGATGGCTGCTACAAGTGGAACATCAGTGACTTTGGCGGGTTAATGTATGGTGCGGCATTACGGGAGGAAGAATAATTGGCCCCAATTTTATCGATGGCAATCTAAATGGTGCAATGTTTACTGATTTCCTACGTTCTACCGATGTTACTAAAAGATGTTTCACTGCATGACAGAATGGCGGTGTACTTCCAACATAATGGATTTCCGGCACATAGCTCGCGTGTGGTTGAACCGGTATTGAATAGCATATTTCATGACAGGTGGATTGGTCGTCGAAGCACCATACCATGGCCCGCAAGTTCACCGGATCTAACGTTCCCGGATTTCTTTCTGTGGGGAAAGTTGACGGATATTTGCTATCGTGATCCACCGACAACGCCTGACAACACGCGTCAGCGCATTGTCAATGCATGTGCGAACATTACGGAAGGCGAACTACTCGCTGTTGAGAGGAATGTTACACGTATCGCCAGATGCATTGAGGTTGACGGACATCATTTTGAGCATTTATTGCATTAATGTGGTATTTACAGGTAATCACGCTGTAACAGCATGCGTTCTCAGAAATGATAAATTCACAAAGGTACATGTATCACATTGGAACAACCGAAATAAAATGTTCAAACGTACCTACGTTCTATATTTTAATTTAAAAAACCTACCTGTTACCAACTGTTCGTCTAAAATTGTGAGCCATATGTTTGTGACTATTACAGCGCCATCTGCCTCAAAGCGGAAAAAGTGATCCAACTAAAACATTCTTATTTCTTTACGTACTACACGAATATGTAATAAAAATGGGGGTTCCTATTTTTTTTAAAAACCAGTTGATATCCGTTTGACCTATGGCAGCGTCATCTAGTGGGCCAACCATAGCGCCATCTGGTTTCCCCCTTCAAGCTAGACAAGTTTCCTTCTTTGTAGTCTTCTCGTTTGACGCTTATTTCGTGAAATATTTCGCCCGGTCACGATCAATGGACTGCCCTGTATAGTAAAGTAAAAATCAATAAACTGAAATAATATATGTGAACTAGAGCCTACTTAGACCGCGCGCACACGGAGAGTGAGCGAGCGACCAGAGTGCTCTTAATCTTGTTTTCGATAAGTGGGTTGAGGAACATCAGAAAGAGCCCTAGCGTGTCCGTTACTACGACGCGAGCGATACCTTGGCTCCCAAGGGTGGCGATGAAGCTAATGTGAACAGCAGTTTCGATCCTAGAGTTCAAAACTTTTAAGATATCGATTTTGTTCTAGGATTTACATAAAAACACATTTATAGAATCTTTATTTACTATCGCGCATGTAACACTAAAATGCATAATTAACAAAATGGTCGATGTTGCACTCAGCCTTCGACGCCCAGTCGCGTGCAGCTATTGCATCCTGGTAGGGTCGCTTATGAGTGAGGAGATCGCTTTTATACAGTTACCATAGCTCTAATCAGCGCTGAGGGGAAGTGTCAGTTTCTGCCGTTGCAAACGCTCAATGTGCACACGGTCTCAAAACCGATTATCATTATTACAACTCACGTTAGAAAGTAAAATCCGTCCTATTATTAAAAAAATATATATATGGACCCCTGGTTTGAATAAAATTTCACGTATGTTTCACAGCAGAGCATGGCGACACATCATTTAGGAAAGCTAAATCTATGTCATGCTCAGTGGTAAAAGCTTGGAACCTAATACTGCAGTATTTTGCGGAAAAGAACACCAGCGTACCTTAATGGATTAAAAATTGAAGAATACATGAAAATTTTAAGTAGTGCGGTGAAACATGGTAGACAAACTTGTGGTGCAGACGGACTCTGCATGAACCAAAATTACGGAAAGTAACGTAAAATAGTACCACAAAATCTCTGGTAATTGAGCTAGATGATGACTAACCGCAATTCAAACAAACAGATTGCGTGTACTGTATTGTGAAGGTCACACTGTTTTCGCCGAGCAGCCTGCTTCGTTTGGTGCGGGGGTGTACCAATGAACGACCTTTAGGTGAACTTTGTAAAGCAAATAATCTCTCTTGCCAGTGTATGTAGTGAACCTTGAGTTCGCGATAATGGAGAACAGATTTCAGGGGAGCAAAACTTTCTATTACGCCAATTTGTAATACGTAAAATGATATTCAATAAATTGTTACTAGTCAAACATATCATTCAAACATTCGAAAACATACGCAGGAATCTAATACTTTCAGTGCTTAAAAATCATCGCTATCATGCCCACATTATCCTAAACAGTGTCATTAATCTCAGTTCTACACTGCTAACTGTTAATTTTTAGCCCGAAAAACCTGTCATTGCGGCTACGAGTTCCCTGACATCTCAGGACTCCTAGTACGTGCTTCGTAAGCAGAGGTGACAAAATCCATGGAATAACGGTATGCTCGTATACAGAAGGCGGTCGGATACGTACGCAAGGTATAAAGGGGCATTGTTGGAGGTTTCATTTGTACTCAGGTGATTCATACGAAGAGGTTTCCGATGTGATTATGGCCCAACGACCGGAACTAAGACTTGGAACGTGGAAAGGTAATTGGAGCTCGACGCATGGGGCATTCCATTTCGGAAATTTTTTCGGAATTCAGTATTCAGAGATCCGCAATGTCAAGAGTGTACCAAGAGTACCACATTCCAGGCATTATCTCTCTCATCACTGGCAATCAGTTCCCGAACGGCCATAACTTAACGCCTGACAGCAGCGGTGTTTGCGTGGAGTTGTCAGTCCTACCAGACAGGCAACACTGCGTGGAGTAAACGCAGAAATCAATGTGGGACGTACAACAAACATAGCCGTTGGGACAATGCGGTGAGATGTGGCGTTAATGGGCTATGCACCGCCGCGAGTGCATTTGCTAACAGCGCGACATCGCCTGCACCGCCTCTCCTGGGCTCGTGACCGTACTGGTTGGACCCTAGACGACTGGAAAACCGTGGCCTGGGCAGATGAGCCCCATTTCCAGTTGGCAAGCGCTGATAGTAGGGTTCGAATGTGGTGCAGACCCCACGAAATCATGGACTCAAATTGTTCAATTGGTTCTAAGCACTATGTGACTTACGATCTGAGGTCATCAGTCCCCTACACTTACAACTACTTAAACCTAACTAACCTAAGGACATCACACACATCCATGCCCGAGGGAGGATACGAATCTGCGACCGTAGCAGCAGCGCTGTTCCGGACTGAAGCGCCTAGAACCGTTTGGCTACGGCAGCCGACGACCCAAATTGTCAGTGAGCCACTGTGTAAGCTGGTGGTGGCTGCTTGATGGTGTGAGCTGCGTTTACATGCAATGGACTGGGTCCTCTGGTGCAGCTGAACCGATTGCAAATGGTTACGTTCGGCTACTTGGAGACCATTTGCAGCCATTCATCGACTTCATGTTCTCAAACAAAAATGGAATTTTCATGGATGACATTGCGCCATGTCGCTGGGACACAGTTGTTAGCTATTGATCTGAAGAACATCCTTCACTGGCACGAATCCTGTCGAACATTTATGGGACGTTATCGAGAGGTCAGTTCGTGCACAAAATACTGTACCGGCAACACTTGGGCAATTATGGACGGCTATAAAGGCATGGCTCCATATTTCTGCAGGCGACTTCCAGCGACTTCAGTCCACGCTACGTGGCGTTGCTACATGAATTCGGGCAAGAGGATGTCCGACAGAATGTTACGAGGTATCCCATAACTTTTATCGTGCCAGGGTATTGTGCTACAATGAATACATCGCCTCTGCGCCACTCTCCTTCTAGTGAAAGTGAACTGTCTCTCTCAAACAACAAATCTTCAGCGAGCGAAGTGGCGCAGTGGTTAACACACTACATTCGCATTCGGTAAGAGTGGGATTCGATTTGTCGTCTGACTACCCACACATAAAATTTCATGGTTCCCTAAAGCTCTTTATGCAATTGTTAGGATTGTTCGTTGGAAAGGGCTTGATGACGTTTTCTTCCCCGTCCTTCCCCAATCCGAGCTTGTTTTCCATCTCTAACGACTTTGTCGTCGGGAAGAGGATAAACTGTGATAGTTCTTACCTTCCTCCCTTGCAAGAAATTTGTTGGTTGAGACGTATAAGACAATGCTTCAGACACGTCTATAAGCTGCTGAAAATATGTATTTTGAGTCAATTATTATGATTTCTTTACTCATTTACCGGAGATGGTCCTTTATCTTGACGCACTGGTAGATAATGGGAGCCATAAACTGTGTGATTAGTGTGCAGAATCGCCTGTTTAACAATTATTATCTTAACATTGCAAATTCTAAAAACCAATATCTGAGAGTTTAATGCCACAGCAAAATATCCATTCATGGTTGGCACAGACTGCCTCAGCAGTTTTCAGTATAATACAATTAGCAACGACAGTTGCTTCATTCACTAGTTGATAACATCGTAGCATTTCATTTTCTTCGTCTTCCTGAATTCATCCCGTGTCTCCACTATTTTGGCGTTTTGCGGATGTGGCAGTGTTATAATGGGTGTGTGTGTGTGGGGGGGGGGGATGCCCTTCCTGACGCCATTACTCCTTACTCCAAGCCCCACCCCTCCCCCCCCACCCGCCCCACACACACACACTCACTACCGTCCGTGACGGAATTTATGCACCCCATCTGCCCGCGTTTCTATTTTCCCTTGTTCAAGTGTAATAACCTTTTGGTAAAAATGTATGTATCGTGTAACTGAAGCGGGATGTGGGTACCAGCCCGATATTCACCTAGTCGGATGTGAGAAACCGGCTAAAAACCACACCCAGCTTCGCTATGACAATCGGCTCTTAATTTGCCGAACAGATTTGATCTGGAGCCGGCGCGCCTCCCCGCACTCAGAAAGCGATCGCTTTAAGTTGCCCAGGTATCCGGGCAGGATCCTGACACTTACTATATTAGCTAGGTCATTAATGATACTCTCAGAATCCTCCCGCCTCTATGACTAATCTGTTCGGGCGCCCATGGTTCCCGTATACGACACTGCTTCACAAATTAGGAAACACATATCTGGAAGTTGTAGATAAGTATGCAATACAGTCATAGCAGGAGCGACCGCTCTGAGGTAACAGATCTTGCCCTCCGATCGTAATTTTCATACATCCGAGTAAATGGCTTTTAGGAACTAAATGATACTCGAAATCTGTCCAGATTCTGGATTTCTTGAGCCTTATCTTTACTGATCTCGACGTAGACATGTCTTGAGACCAGTATTCCTTATTTCGTGGGTGGGCGTACCTCTCAATCGCTCCATCTCTTTGTTTTCCAGAGCTAGAGTAGACATAAAGTCTGCAACCAGTATAAGAACGTAGGTGATTCGCGATCGAACTCCTTTCAAATAAAACCTTCTGGACGCGTGTGATAAAAATAAGAACGTTTCGGCTGCTATTGCAAGCAGATGTCGTCAGGGTAAGTAGTCGTGGTTTGTGGTTGCTGCTTCAGATGTACTAGTCGAAAATGATGGCCGTTTTGGCGTGCTGTGTTACCATTCTGACACCAATCGAAACATAATACATGCACAGAAACAGATTTAGATGTTGAAACAGATCGGACACTGAGATTAATATACAGACCTATATGTAAGTTAAAGCAGAATTAAGTAACACAGTAACGCATCAACTGTCATAACACAATTTTAATGTCTATGGAAACGTCTTGTGTAACACCTGTAATTTAAATTAAGCTTAAATGAAGTAAAGCCTTTAATGAAAATGATAATTTGTTGTTAAGCATAGATGAAGTTTTACTTGTAGAGCCGGCCGGGGTGGCCGTGCGGTTCTAGGCGCTCCAGTCTGGAACTGCGCGACCGCTACGGTTGCAGGCTCCAATCCTGCCTCGGGCATGGATGTGTGTGGTGTCATCGGGTTAGTTAGGTTTAAGTCGTTCTAAGTTCTAGGGGACTGATGACCTCAGAAGTTAAGTCCCAAAGTGCTCAGAGCCATTTGAACCATTTTTTCTTGTAGGCAACACAGACACTATGCACACAACACGTAGAAACAAGTAAGTCAAAGATGCACGAATAATTTACGGATTATGCCGCGTGTAAAGCATTTCGGACTCGTAACAGATGTAGTACACTGAAGAGCCAAAGAAACTGGTACACCTGCCTAATATCGTGTAGGGCCCCCGCAAGCACGTAGAAGTCCCGCAATACGACGTGGCTTGGACTCGACTAATGTCTGAAGGAGTGCTGGAGGGGACTGACACCATGTATCCTGCAGCGCTGTCCGTAAGTCCGTCAGAGAACGACGGGGTGGAGATTCTTATGAACAGCACGTTGCAAGGTATTCCAGATATGCTCAATAATGTTCATGTCTGGGGAGTTTTGTGGCCAGCGGAAGTGTTTTAACTCAGAAGAGTGTTCCCGGAGCCACTTTGCAATAATTTTGAACTTTTGGGTTGTCGCATTCTCCTGCTGGAATTGCCTAAGTCCGTCGGAATGCACAATGGACATGAACAGCAGGTGATCAGACAGGGTGGCACCTGTCACAGTTGTATCTAGACGTATCAGGGGTCCCATATCGCTCCAGCTGCACACCATTACAGAGCTTCCACTACCTTCTACAGTCTCCTGCAGGAATTCAGGGTCCGGATTCATGAGGTTGTCTCCATACCCGTACTTGTCCATCCGCTCGATACCATTTGAAACGAGACTCGTCCGACCAGGTAACATGTTTCCCGTCATCAACAGTCCAGTGTCGATGTTGACGGATCCAGGCGAAGCGAAAAGCTTTGTGTCATGCAGTCATCACGGGTACTCGAATGGGCGTGCGGCTCCGAAAGCCCATATCGATAGTGTTTTGTTGAATGGTTCGCACGCTGACACTTGTTGGTGGCCCAGCACTGAAATCTGCAGCAATCGACGGGAGGATTGCACATCTGTCACACTGAACGATTCTCTTCAGTCGTCATATTCGATTCGACGCGGTGGACAATGAATCCACATCATTCAGTGCGAATGTACATTTACGTTAGACCTCCAGTAAGAATCTAAAATTAGAGAGCAGGGACGACACTGGCGGTGACTGCGGATAGGTGGTGCTGGGTGGGGATGTGAATCTGGCGGGGAGCGACCGAGACAGTCCACGCACTTGCGATAAGCACTGTATCCGGATGGCGCAGAGTCTTAACTTAACTGTTTCGTAAGCAGGAGATCCTGGGTTCCGGTCTCGGTTCGGCACACATTTTCACTCGTCGCCGCTGATTCCGCATGAAGATCTGATGCACCTAACATCAATAGTTCCTTCTCTTTTCTTTCTCCGCCCTTCACCTTCAATTTACATAATACAAATCTGTGAACTTTTCCATTGTCTTTCATTTCACCTTCTTAAATTTTTCAGAGTTTCTAGATTGTCATAAAGTTATAAGATGTCATTACCTCTTTTCGAGGGGCATGAAAGGTAAGCAGTGGTTGGGAAGGGAGTGAGACAGAGTTGTAGCCTATCCGCGATGTTACTCAAACTGTATATTGAGCCAACAGAAAAGGAAACAGAAAAGTTTGGAGTAGGAATTAAAATCCTAGAAGTAGAAATAAGAACTTTGAGGTTGCCGATGACATTGTAGTTCCGTCATAGATAGCGAAGGATAATGGAATGTAGTCGAATTACACTCCTGGAAATGGAAAAAAGAACACATTGACACCGGTGTGTCAGACCCACCATACTTGCTCCGGACACTGCGAGAGGGCTGTACAAGCAATGATCACACGCACGGCACAGCGGACACACCAGGAACCGCGGTGTTGGCCGTCGAATGGCGCTAGCTGCGCAGCATTTGTGCACCGCCGCCGTCAGTGTCAGCCAGTTTGCCGTGGCATACGGAGCTCCATCGCAGTCTTTAACACTGGTAGCATGCCGCGACAGCGTGGACGTGAACCGTATGTGCAGTTGACGGACTTTGAGCGAGGGCGTATAGTGGGCATGCGGGAGGCCGGGTGGACGTACCGCCGAATTGCTCAACACGTGGGGCGTGAGGTCTCCACAGTACATCGATGTTGTCGCCAGTGGTCGGCGGAAGGTGCACGTGCCCGTCGACCTGGGACCGGACCGCAGCGACGCACGGATGCACGCCAAGACCGTAGGATCCTACGCAGTGCCGTAGGGGACCGCACCGCCACTTCCCAGCAAATTAGGGACACTGTTGCTCCTGGGGTATCGGCGAGGACCATTCGCAACCGTCTCCATGAAGCTGGGCTACGGTCCCGCACACCGTTAGGCCGTCTTCCGCTCACGCCCCAACATCGTGCAGCCCGCCTCCAGTGGTGTCGCGACAGGCGTGAATGGAGGGACGAATGGAGACGTGTCGTCTTCAGCAATGAGAGTCGCTTCTGCCTTGGTGCCAATGATGGTCGTATGCGTGTTTGGCGCCGTGCAGGTGAGCGCCACAATCAGGACTGCATACGACCAAGGCACACAGGGCCAACACCCGGCATCATGGTGTGGGGAGCGATCTCCTACACTGGCCGTACACCACTGGTGATCGTCGAGGGGACACTGAATAGTGCACAGTACATCCAAACCGTCATCGTACCCATCGTTCTACCATTCCTAGACCGGCAAGAGAACTTGCTGTTCCAACAGGACAATGCACGTCCGCATGTATCCCGTGCCACCCAACGTGCTCTAGAAGGTGTAAGTCAACTACCCTGGCCAGCAAGATCTCCGGATCTGTCCCCCATTGAGCATGTTTGGGACTGGATGAAGCGTCGTCTCACGCGGTCTGCACGTCCAGCAAGAACGCTGGTCCAACTGAGGCGCCAGGTGGAAATGGCATGGCAATCCGTTCCACAGGACTACATCCAGCATCTCTACGATCGTCTCCATGGGAGAATAGCAGCCTGCATTGCTGCGAAAGGTGGATATACACTGTACTAGTGCCGACATTGTGCATGCTCTGTTGCCTGTGGTTCTGTCAGTGTGATCATGTGATGTATCTGACCCCAGGAATGTGTCAATAAAGTTTCCCCTTCCTGGGACAATGAATTCACGGTGTTCTTATTTCAATTTCCAGGAGTGTAGATCAGGTGATGCTGAGGAAATTAGATCAGAAAACGAGACACTTAAGGTAGTAAATGAGTTTTGCTATTTGGGGAGCAAAATAACTGATGAGAGAATATAAAATGTAGAATGGCGAAGGCAAGGAAGACGTTTCTGAAGAAGAGAAATTTGTTAACATCGAGTATGGATTTAAGTGTCAGGAAGTCTTTTCTGAAAGTACCTGTATGGAATGTAGCCATATATGGAAGTGAAACATGGACGATGAAGAGTTTAGACAAGACGAGAATCGAAGCTTTCGAAATGTGGTGCTGCAGGAGAATGCGGAAGATGGGTAGATCACATAACTAATGAGGATGTACTGAATAGAATTGGGGAGAAGAGGAATTTTTGGCACAACTTGGCTAGAAGAAGGGATCGATTTGTAGGACACGTTCTCAGTATTGGAGGGAACCGTGGAGGGTAAAAATCGTAGAGGGATGCAGAGAGATGTATACACTAAGCAGATTCAGAATTATATAGGTTGCAGTTGTTACTCGGAGATAAGAAGCTTGCACAGGGTAGAGTAGCATGGAGAGCTGCATCAAACCAGTCTCCGGACTGAAGGCCACAACAATAACAACAACAGCAACGTCTTTTCTGTCTTCCTGAAATCATATTTCCTATACATAAATCGTTAGTTTTAAGATTTTCCATTTCTTTATTATTTTTAAGATTGTAAGGAATTAATGCTGAAATAGTGTTAAATCTTATAGAACATTAGAACAACAAAATAAGTTTCACGTTCTGTACACGTACAGTTCCGTATTGTGAAAAGATGACCAGTCTTCGTAACAAGGTGGCAGGTCATTTGTAAATGGCAGCAGATAAAATTAAGACATAACAAACATTGTTATTTGGAACGCATGGAGTCGGTCTTTCACTCGCCGTACGGCTCCCGAACCGCGAGAGTGGTAGCCTTTGGTGTTCCGCAGTAGTGGCAACTGCTTAGGGCTGCTACGCCCCATCGTGCCAGCCCGCAGTGATGGCCGTCGGAATGGGCGGTGAGCGCAGTTCTGCGGGCGCGCCTCGGCCGTGTCCAGGGCTCACCCAGCGGGCGCCGGAAGCCGTCGCGGCGTGGCTAACGACCCGCGCGCCGCGCCGCCCCGCGTCACGTCACGTCACGTCACGGGGAGCCGGGCCGGCCACGCGTGGCAGGAAGCCCGGGCGCAGGCGCGCTCATTACGGCGTCATTAGGCCGGCCCCCCTTCTTCTTGACGCCTCCGATGCAAATTGCCACCCGCTCGCCGGCGGTTCGCATTTCAGCGCAGCTGCCACGTACTACCACTACAAGAAATAGCACGATAGCGCGCTGATTACTTCGCAGCTACTTTAGTGGGCAGCTGACAGTTGACTCACTGCGACTCGCAGAGTGGCAAGCGAGAATCGGGGAAGTACCAAAATAAGATCACAAAGGAATGCGCCTATAGCCCGATTTGCGGACTTGTCTTTTTGGGACGTCGCAGTTAAGCCTCTCTTGCATCTCGTAGAAGAGGACTCACGCACCTGTTAGTAGTGGTTTCCTATCATTGGTGCAACACAAACACACAAATAATCGCAGTACACAAGGCAGCATACATGTTACTGAAAGGCAAATTACAGCGTCACCGATCGTGCAGAGTACATGATATAAACATTAAAAGAGAAACAGCCACACAATACCTGGGGGTACACACTGACGAAAAACACAATTTCACCCATCATATACGCATAACTATTAATAAAGCAGACAAAACTTGCACACATAAACACTACACAGTAAAGAATACCAATCACACGCATCCGCTGTGGCCGAGCGGTTCTAGGCGGTTCAGTCCAATACCACGCTACTGCTACGGTCGCAGGTTCGAATCCTGCCTCGGGCATGGATGTGTGTGATATGCTTAGGTTAGTTAGGTTTAAGTAGTTCTAAGTTATAGGGGACTGATGACATCAGATGTTAAGTCCCATAGTGCTCAGGGTCATTTGAACCATTTTAACCACATCAGAGCATACCACTGCACTCTGTATGAATCGCTGGTGTGCTTCGGAGCAAGTGCATGGACACCTAAGCTTATTCTAGTGACTAACAGGAAAGCAATGAGGCCTGGACAAAGGAGTGTACCCCTGAGGCTGCTGGGATCATTCTGCACTTCCTCAACAGAGGCACTGTGTGTGGTGATCGGTGTCTTCTCGATCGACAAAGCGATTAGATGTCGGGCCACTAACTACTGGCTTAAGAGGGAAAGACGTGTTAGTAATGCCAGGGAGACAACAGGATAAGGCATGGAACATAAACGTCAACTGCCGGCCGGTGTGGCCGTGCGGTTCTAAGCGCGTCAGTTAGGAACCGCGTGACCGCTACGGTCGCAGGTTCGAATCCTCAACACTTACCGTTGGATGTCTGGCAACGAAAGTGCGACAGAGTGATAAAGGCCGTAGAACCTTTTCCCGAACACGAAGGAACTGTTACGGATGAATCATGCCAATGCCGGCTGTAACATGGTTCATTTCCTGACTGGGCATGGCCATATCCAGCGCTTCTCGGTTTTCGCGGGTGGCAATTGCCAGTGCGGTGCACATAGATCCCCTGAACACTTCATGCTGTAATAAAAATGGTTCAAATGGCTCTGAGCACTATGGGACTCAACTGCTGTGGTCATCAGTCCCCTAGAACTTAGAACTACTTAAATGTAACTAACCTAAGGACATCACACACATCCATGGCCGAAGCAGGATTCGAACCTGCGACCGTAGCGGTCGCACGGGTCCAGGCTGAAGCGCCTAGAACCGCTCGGCCACCACGGCCGGCTCCTTCTTAAGTTTTGCACACCCTTCTGTTCGGTGTGCATTCGTAAACCATCTGTTTCAGTTACCTGCATTTGCTATATCCTTTGTTGATACTCCAAATGGAGAATTCTGATCAGTTTTTCGGGTAAACTGTATCATTGTCAGGTGTGGGAGCTGACATGATGTGTAAATGCCTAGCAACCACTTGACAGGAATTTGGTATTTACTGTGTAGTACTGTTATGCAAATTATTTGCGTAGCTTAATTATCAGTGGTAGAGGGAGCTAGATGCAAACGACGAAACACGAAACTGATCCCATGTTAATAGTTAAATAACAGTCGGAGCCCGTATGTATTGCTTTTCCTCGTGACCTGCCTCTCAACATCGCTGACAGGTACCTAACCATTTACAATCTCCATAGCGAAGCTGCGATTCGAACAATAACAACGACAGTGGGGTACGGGGGATCTCATTAACCGACGATGACCGTGCCTGACAGTGGGCATGAAAAGCAGCAGTGTATAGTTAGCGACAACAGTCAGGCGGGATTTTAAACTAGACAGATTAATTGCGTTCGCCGATGTCTCGAGGCACTCAGCCGGCCGGCGATAAGGGTGGAGAGGCGCGCCGCCGCTGAGTACACAGTAGCCGCTGGCGTAATCTTATCTGCTAGCCAGGTGGGACCCGCCAGCGCTGGCTGCCGAGGCAGGAGGTGGCTGCCTGCCGGCCGGCCGCCTTCCAAGCGGGACCAGGGGCGGAGGCGGAGGCCGTGTTGACACGCCGCGCATATCGCGGAGAACGTTTAAAAGGCCGGCACCTCCGCTTGGGTTTATGTCACCAGCGCGGGTATGTACACTACTGGCTATTAAAATTGCTACACCAAGAAGAAATTCAGATGATAAACGGGTATTCATTGGACAAATATATTATACTAGAACTGACATGTGATTATATTTTGACGCAGTTTGGGTGCATAGATCCTGAGAAATCAGTACCCAGAACAACCACCTCTGGAAGTAACAACGGCCTTGATACGCCTGGGCATTGAGTCAAACAGAGCTTGGATGGCGTGTACAGGTACAGCTGCCCATGCAGCTTCAACACGATACCACAGTTCATCAAGAGTAGTGACTGGCGTATTGCCACGAGCCAGTTGCTCGGCCACCATTGACCAGACGTTTTCAGTTGGGTGAGAGATCTGGTGAATGTGCTGGACAGGGCAGCAGTCGAACGTTTTCTGTATCCAGAAAGACCCGTACAGAACCTGCAATATGGGGTCGTGCATTATCCTGCTGAAATGTAGGGTTTCGCAGGGATCGAATGAAGGGTAGAGCCACGGGTCGTAGCACATCTGAAATGTAACGTCCACTGTTCAAAGTGCCGTCAATGCGAACAAGAGGTGACCGAAACGTGTAATCAATGGCACCCCATACCATCACGCCGGGTGATACGCCAGTATGGCGATGACGAGTACACGCCTCCAATGTGCGTTCACCGCGATGTCGCCAAACACGGATGCGACCATCCTGATGCTGTAAACAGATCCTGGATTCATCGGAAAAAGTGACGTTTTGCCTTTCGTGCACCCAGGTTCGTCATTGAGTATACTATCGCAGGCGCTCCTGTCTGTGATGCAGCGTCAAGGGTAACCGCAGCCATGGTCTCCGAGCTGATAGTCCATGCTGCTGCAAACGTCGTCGAACTCTTCGTGCAGATGGTTGTTGTCTTGCAAACGTCACCATCTGTTGAGTAAGGGTTCAAGACGTGGCTGTACCATCCGCTACAGCCATGCGGATAAGATGCCTGTCATCTCGACTGCTAGTGATACGAGCCCGTTCGGATCCAGCACGTCGTTCCGTATTACCGTCCTTAACCCACCGATTCCATATTCTACTAACAGTCATTGGATCTCGACCAAAGCGAGCAGCAATGTCGCGATACGATAAACTGCAATCGCGATAGGGTACAGTCCGACCTTTATCAAAGTCGGAAACGCGATGGTACGCATTTCTCCTCCTTGCACGAGGCATCACAACAACGTTTCACCAGGCAACGTCGATCAACTCCTGTTTGTGTATGAGAAATCGGTTGGAAACTTTCCTCGTGTTAGCACGTTGTAGGTGTCGCCACCGACGCAAACCTTGTGTGAATGCTCTGAAAAGCTAATCATTTGCATATCACAGCATCTTCTTCCTGTCGGTTAAATTTCGCGTCTGTAGCACGTCATCTTCATGGTGTAGCAATTTTAATGGCCAGTAATATGCAAATGGGAATAGTACAATATGATAAGAAAATATTAGTGATAATATTTACGTAAAACACGAAATGCGACATGAGACGAAAATTAAATGTCAGTTTTCGGCAGAGTCCTGTGGTAGGAAAAAAGTATAAAAAATAACATTTTAGTCAAAATGGAAACGTCAGAAAATATAAGCACTCCGTCTTCAGGCCAAAAGTGGCCCATTGGGACCATCCGACTGCCGTGTCATCCTCAGCTGAGGATGGGGATAGGATGGGCGTGTGGTCAGCACACCGCTCTCCCGGTCGTTATGAAGGTTTTCTTTGACCGGAGCCGCTGCTGTTCAGTCGAGTAGCTCCTCAGTTGTCATCACGAGGCTGAGTGCACCCCGAAAAATGGCAACAGCGCATGGCAATCCGGATGGTCACCCATCCAAGTGCTGGCCCCGCCCGACAGCGGTTAATTTCGGTGATCTGACGGGAACCGGTGTATCCACTGCGGCAAGGTCCTTGCCCTCAGAAGATATAAAACTTAACGGAATTGAAAGAGAAAAAGCTATAGGAGATCAGTACAGTGGGACCAACGGCGGCACGCTGCGAATGCAGTTGCAGTACAGGAAATGGAAAAGGTCTCAGCACCAGGGGTCAATCACTGCGTGCACCCTTTAGTGTTGCGTGCAACAGTGGGTGAACAACAGCAGTAAAACTATGCATTAACTGGGGTTCAGTCAGTTATATAACAACATAATGTAACTGGCCAACTGAACCGTTCCCACTTAACTTTGAAGTACACTCGCTTTGTCTTTCCAAGACCGATCTGAAGATGTGTATAAGTGAACGAAAGTACAAATGTCATAAAAAATCCTTGCGGTCAGTGACGTACGAGTCCTGCAAAGGATAACTGTAATATTCCAAATCCCATACGTTTATTGATTCTTTCGTCTCCGATATTTCTTCGACCTCAATAAGGGGGGATCTATGGCAAACAACTCCCCGTCGGCAAAATGACAAATAATTTGAGAATAATATGTTCGAAATATTAGGGATGCAAGACAAGACAGAAAGTGGATAATGCTGACGTAAATTACTGAATACAATATTTACATTTTTCATCTAGTATTCTGTGCATTATGGGAAGTCCTTTCGTCCAGTGCGTGCCCTGTTGGTACGTGGAAAAATACTGCACGATGAGTTGTTTTTTCTTGTTACGGGTTGACTTTAAGTGATCGATATGTTCGAGATGCCAAGACTTTAATCGTTCCCATGTAATAACAGTTACTTTCTTTTCCGAATTTCCCCGTCGCCGTCTTGTTTTACCTTGATATTGTGGTCCTTCTATGCAGTTCCGCTGACTTCCTTCCCGACTGCGGAGGAGCGAGGGCTATGAGGTTCTACATTTAAACAACGCACTGCGAAATCACAAAACACCTTTTCCATAATTCTTCTATATTCAAATAAGTTAACAACGCACAAAAACTAATAATTAACAAAGCTTTTCAGTCATACTTGATACTTCAGTGCTTCGCCGAAACCGTAAGTTCCTACTTAACTCGAGATAGCAGGGAGCAGACTCTATCTAACAGCATTCATTTTCCTTTAGTGCTTGACCATGGTCATCATGTCCCTTCCTTCTTTGGGGTCCACAGCAACCCAAAAGCACGACTGAAAAGTGCAAATGACCCCTCACTGGTCAATCCAAATTACACATTCTGTGCTGGGCCAGAATTTGTCTCTCTCGTATCTGCACATAAACTCCAACGAACCTGGGCACAGTAGATGCTCTTTACTCTATTGCTAATTAAAGTCACATTTGTCACCTTCTTATCTTTCATCGATCTAGTAACGAAATTTAGACGTGTTCCCATGCTTTTTAGTAATATGAACCACTACAATGAACACAAAATAAGACGCAACGGCCATTGTTACATTTATGCATTTACGACATCTACCGGCGAGACTGACGAGATTTAGACGAAAATTAGTCTATTACAAGCATAAACGAATGTAAGGTGTAGTTACAAATGTATTTAATCAATTTTGCCGGTACTTGTAGTGACTACATTACAGGATACTTCCTATCAGTCTATTTTATGTCCTTTAGAAGAAGGCCAGTTGCCGTAAGTTTTCAGGAATTTTGTGAAGTATTTGTGGATCATACAAACATATAATTAAATTTGTATTACACTTCCTGCGTTGAAAGCAGTTCATGTCTACAAAGTATCTGAATTTTTTCTTTTCTATTTGACTTATTTTCTTTTTTTATGTTTGTTTTTCGTATTTTTATAGTCAGAAAAGCAGAAATATGTTCAACTTCTTTTTTCTTCCTACAGAGATTTTTTTGATTGTATCTGTGTATCATTAGAATAGAATCCATTACGTTTCCTGAGCTGTGAATATATCTATCTTTATTCGGACGTGTTTGTGAAAGTATTAGTAAGCAACAAGTGTTATGTAATATAAGATGTAGTTCCGAACTAATGTTACAGTTGCTGTGCCGAGCTGGAACGTCGTACTAGTCTGTAAAACTGTAAAATGTGTTGAAATGTGTGTGAAATCCTATGGGACTTAACTGCTAAGGTCATCAATTCCTAAGCTTACACACTATTTAACCTAAATTATCCTAAGGACAAACACACAAACCCATGCCCGAGGGAGGACTCGAACCTCCGCCGGGACCAGCCGCGCAGTCCGTGACTGCAGCGCCTTAGACCGGGTAAAACTGTAACTTGCACCTGGTGACAACAGAGTAGGTAGCGAATAGAGGGAGGTCTCCTCTACATCCGTAGCAAATTTCCCCTCCGCCTGCACCGTCCATGAGGCGCCGGCATTGTTCTCGGCCGCGGTGTTGTAAACAGGAGGCCAGGGCGCGAGACGGGCTGTTGCGTGCGGCGCGTCCTCTACTTGGCGACCGGCCGGGGACGCGTGCGTCACTCACCCTGCCTGCGCAGCCGCGGCTTAATCGCCTCCCAATCCCGCCCATTATCCAATTACGCCGACCGGCCCGCCCTAGAAAATTCCTGAGCCGGTCGCCGCGAGCGGCCCCCCCAGGGACAGACCGAGTGGCACTCCACACGCCATGGGGCGCTAATCACGCGGACCTCGGCGCCGCACTGTCCCGGCCTGTCCCTGTGCACGGTTCCTCTGTCTACCCCCACTCCCTCCTAATCTCTCTCCCTCCAACATCTCTCCCTCTCAACTACCATGTCGCCTTCGCCAGGGGGGGGGGGGGGGTTGTCCCAGTAAGGGAGAAGCTAATTTTCTAAGGGGACGTTTC
The DNA here is from genome assembly GCF_023864275.1 of Schistocerca cancellata. NCBI lineage: Eukaryota > Metazoa > Arthropoda > Insecta > Orthoptera > Acrididae > Schistocerca > Schistocerca cancellata. The sequence goes on from NC_064626.1 coordinate 1,039,133,462, forward strand.
ATATGGCGAGCCTGCCAGGATATGTTTGTTAGTGTTAATATAAAAAAAATTTAACAAATATGTATTGGCCAGTGCCCAAAACAATTTGTAAAAATTTTTTGTGGGGAGCATGGGGCTATGTAAGTAGGCTGTTTAGGTTTTTATGTTGGTAACGCCATGTAGCTATATGAAAATCACTGGCTGTGCTGTGTGCAGTCTGTGGCTGGTTGGCATTGTTGAAATATTCTCTATTGTAGTGGGCAGTTGGCTGTTAAAAGCGCGTAGCGTTGCGCAGTTGGAGGTTAGCCGCCAGCAATGGTGGATGTGGGGAGAGAGATGGCGGAGTTTTGAGAGCGGATGATCTGTACATGTGTCCATCAGAGACAGTAAATTTGTACGTCTGGATGTCATGAACTGATATATATATATATATATATATATATATATATATATATATATATATATATATATATATATATATATATATAAAATGACTTTTGAACACTATTAAGGTAAATACATTGTCTTAGAATCTTTTATTTAGCTGGCAGTATTGGCGCTCGCTGTATTGCAGTAGTTCGAATAATGAAGATTTTTGTGAGGTAAGTGATTCATGAAAGGTATAGATTGTTGTTAGTCAGGGCCATTCTTTTGTAGGGATTTTTGAAAGTCAAATTGCGTTGCGTTAAAAATATTGTGTGTCAGTTTAGTGATGATCAGAATAAGTAAAGAGAGAAATGTCTGAGTACGTTCAGTTTTGCTCAGCTGTTTGAAAATCAAATAACGTAAGGGGTTTATCAGCACAGTAATTCATTAATTTTTCTACGGGGACGTTTCAACCTCTTATAACACTTCTCCGTGCCGACACCTAGACGTGTACATGTCCAGTTCCGACTGTTGTGGAAGTCTACCGACTTCTGAGATCGTATCGAGTTCTGAGAAGTGGGAGAAGCCATACTGTATTTCGTCACTTGGTTGAATCTCGTATTGGATAAGTTTTAAATTACGACCCATATCCTTTGAATACATGCTGCTTCAGGTATTGAGAATCTCTAGAAAACGCATCGCTACGGATACAATTTTTTTATAATGAAATGTGAGACTGCGGTTAATGTTGCATTTTTCATGAGTCCACAATGCTGTATTGGGTAGAGATGCGGAGTTAGTGGGCGCAGCCCCGAATCTTCCCGCGGTCAGAAAAATGGTACCGAATCCTCCCAAGCCCGCAAGGGTCTGAAAAACGATGGGACCGAACCTTCGCGTTAGAAGCAGGTAGCAGTTCTAAACGTTATGAATACTCCAAGCAGGCAAAAGAAAGCATATGAAGCTACAGTCGAAGATGTAAAAATTTTTCGCGTGTATTGTATGTTTAAAAGTTTTATCTTTTATCTTCTTTAGATATTTATTTTTAGAAACTGGTATCATTTATAGCCTTGATTTCTTCATAATTAAGTTATTGAAATAGCAAATCACGATTTAGCAACACATATTCTATCTCAGTGTTCATTTTATGAATCATGGTTACATTTTCAGCACATCTATACATACAACAAATTGATAAGTGTACGATGTCACTGCCTTAACGTTTTAAGGTGTGCAGAGTTACAAAATATGATCACTTTTTTCTCGGTGTTATTTTCTAATAAACACTTTGTCCTGTCTGTGGTTTCCACATTCAGCATGTTGATAACATCATGAACATCTGCAGCATTCGTGGACAGTATTGGCAGAATTTTGCGGCTAGCTTTTTAAATAGTTTTACGAAAGTTGTTGACATCTCTCGTAGTTATATCTTGCGTATCTTCTCCTTAAAACTTCTGGTAAACTATTTTTGACGGCCTCTCACAAATATCTTCTATGGCTTTTCTCTTTAGGTCAGGAATGATTTATTGCTTCTCAATTTTGTTATAAGGCATTTCTTCATGATTGTGCTCTTCTTGACACTCCATGACATCCAGCTCCTCAATAGAAATAGTTTTAACAAACCTTCTTCAGCCATTAATGTTGCACGTCCATCGCGCTAGACCACCTTTCAGCAGTTTTTGAAAACCGAAGGTGTTACCATTCAGAACCAACATTTTCCTTCTCTTCCTACTTGCTGAAACTGTAAGCTCGTCTGATGACATGGTTACCATACAACGATCTGCTGCGAACTGCGAAGTGGACGCAGGCAGCTGTGGTCAATAGCGCACACAATTTTCTGTCTCATTGTGTCAGTTTGGGAGGTTCGGTCCTGTTACCTGCTTACCTCCTGGTTTCGGGAGGATTCGGGGCTGCGCCCGAGTTATTATGTGGGATGTAGATTGAACGGTGGTTTGAACCTTGCTTTTACCTACAATTTTTTCGCTTTTCTAGAAGACTGTGGAACGTTCTCATTCTATGAATGCGTGGTGTCTGTTCTTTCGGACATGTACAAAAAAAAAAAAAAAAAAAAAAAAAAAAAAAAAAAAAAAAAAAAAAAAAAAAAAAAAAAAGACGGCAATGGGTCCATCTTCTTCAGTGCCGATGATCAGGTACGTCCGAAATACTGCGGGAATCTCAGAGTAGCGAGTATGGAGCAAATGGGTAGGGGACTGCGGATAGGTGGCTGGGGGTGGGAAATTGGGTCGGCCGTGAGTTGTGCCGAGGTAGTCCGCGCAGAACACTGTGTCGCGGGTGACGAATTGGTTAACGGAACTGCGTAGTAAGCAGGAGATCCTGGGTTCGAATTCTGGTCCGGAACACATTTTCACTCGTCGCATCTGATTCCGCGGTATGTCCCGATGCAGCCGACATCAGTAATCCCTTCCCTTTCCTTTCTCTTCTCCCCTTCTCCTCCTTCATTTTATATATACTATAATGTTCTTGTTAATTTACGAAAAGTATTTTCTGTAATATTCCATGTTTTGTACATAAAAGAGCCCTCTCTCCTGGGAGTGGATAGTCAAAGTCAATAATTTACAAATTAAGCATGAAGCACGCAAATGCCAGTAAATATTCAAAACACGTCGATCATCTGGCAAAACAAACTGCGTACCTCTCAGAATAAGAAGAATAGAAAAGACTGATAAATTTGAAAAAGAGTTAGAGCTAAATTAGCCTTCGCCATATTTAAAGTATAACAGAATATCTACAAGCTAGTTACTTTAGGAGACTTCTTTTCCAAACAAGACCATGTTCAGCTAAAATATGTATACGTATGCAGACGAACTGTATTCTGGTACTGGTACAGGAATGTTCCTGTTGCTGTTTCTTCTCGTTGTTGTAATTACTTTCAAAAGCAAAGGAAGAAATTCACTTTTATTGCGGTTAATTATAACTTTTCGCACAGATTAAACATACTTCACACAACCAACACACTTTTACCATTGGGGGAGGGGAGCCCGTTGCTAAGTAATTTTCGTAATACATATGAAAATAACGGGTATGAAGTAGGTAGGTTCTCACTTTCAAAGAAAGAAAAGACGGCAGTAGTTTCCAAAATTGTAATGACTGTACCAACTGGAGCTAAAGAGTTAATCCTTTACAAGAATGGCTATCACCGTTACAACAAAACTCCTTATTTATAATTTTTTTACGGTTTCACTAGAGAAATAGTACATTTCACATTCTGGTGCGGAAAACACGTTTTATTTATTTTGAATATTTAACTAGATGACATAACGTAAAGCAGATGCCAGACTGAGATTCATTGGAAGAATCCTAAGGAAATGCAATCCGAAAACAAAGGAAGTAGGTTACAGTACGCTTGTTCGCCCACTGCTTGAATACTGCTCAGCAGTGTGGGATCCGTACCAGATAGGGTTGATACAAGACATAGAGAAGATCCAACGGAGAGCAGCGCGCTTCGTTACAGGATCATTTAGTAATCGCGAAAGCGTTACGGAGATGATAGATAAACTCCAGTGGAAGACTCTGCAGGAGAGACGCTCAGTAGCTCGGTACGGGCTTTTGTCAAAGTTTCGAGAACATACCTTCACCGAAGAGTCAAGCAGTATATTGCTCCCTCCTACGTATATCTCGCGAAGAGACCATGAGGATAAAATCAGAGAGATTAGAGCCCACACAGAGGCATACCGACAATCCTTCTTTCCACGAACAATACGAGACTGGAATAGAAGGGAGAACCGATAGAGGTACTGAAGGTACCCTCCGCCACACACCGTCAGGTGGCTTGCGGAGTATGGATTTAGATGTAGATGTAGATGTAGAACGTTATGTATATGGTCTTCAAATCAATAAACGGGTCAGTTATAGTGAAGTCAATAAACAGATCAAAACGAATAAGATGGGGCAAGATGTGATTTATGCACTGGTGCAATACTTTTCCATTTATTAGTACTTATGAGACACACATGTTGATGGTGCATTTGCAGACAGCATTTCTGAAATGAACATATCCCAAGCACTTTCAGGCTTAGAAGCAATTGAGTGTTTCAAACAGCTACCAGTCACTTTATTTCTAAGCATCATTAAGTTAAGACAGCATGTATACCAGGTCTGAGCTTCGTGCTATGGGAGACTCACTGTGCTGACGCGCTCATACTCGATACGTCGGAAGTGGACAGACATACCTGACGGTCGAAATTGGGCATGTAAGCGTCGTAGTACGACATGGAAAAGCGTTACAGCTGTGAATCTAGCTTCTCCTGTCCCAGGCAGCAGAACGCATATGGTGATTAACATCGTAGGAATTGCGGACTTGTGTTGTTCACGACATTTCATTTGCTTTTTCTAGACTATTTGCAGTAAAGTTTTCCACCATCAATGTGTGTTCAGTTTGCAATACACAGATAATTTATGGTGAACTAGGGGGCCGTTCAGGAAGTAATTCAACATGTTTTTTTTCCGAAAGCAGATGGGTTTTATTCAGGATTACAATACACCATATTATTCCCCACTCTTATAACTACGAAACCCTGTTTCTGAACATAATCTCCGTTCAACGCGACGGCCTTACGCCACCCCACTGTGAGGGCCCGTGTGCCCGCATGGTACCACCCTTCAGGTCTACGTCGGAGCCAGCGTCTTGCTGCATCAATAACCTCCCCCCATTATCCACGTACTGCTTCCCGCGAAGCGCATCATTCATTGGGCCAGACTACTGTTCCCTAACTGTACGACTGAGTTTTTTGTGGCGAGGGATGAGCGTCAGTAGTCTAAATAGAATGTGTGTCGATGTGTGTTGGGTGTGGGTGCTGAATCTTTCTTCGGAAAAGTATGACAACTGCGCTATTTGGCCGCACCTTTGTGGGTTGAGAGGTGTGCTACGTTTCATTTCGTAGGATTGCATTAGTATGTAGCGTCCAGCAATATCTCTCAATGTAATGTACAATAAAGCACAATCTTCAAGTTGACGATGCCAGCCGCTGTGGCCGAGCGGTTCTAGGCGCTTCAGTCTGGAACCGCGCGGCTCCCACCGTCGGAGGTTCGAATCCTGCCTCGGGCATTGGTGTGTGTGATGTCCTTAGGTTAGTTAGGTTTAAGTTGTTCTAAGTCTAGGGGACTGATGACCTCAGATGTTAAGTCCCATAGAGCTTAGAGCCATTTTTTCAAGTTGACGACTAATGTTCTCACATATTGTTAATTACTGTCGGCAAATGATACCACGGCTTATCTGTGTTCTTTCAGCAAGTGTAGGTGACAGTCTTGATGTCTATTAACTGGCGGGAGGAACGAGTGAACCGGATCACACGAACTCTGTGCCACTGAACTGCTCGCCGGAAGAGCCCCATAACTTGTTCAGAACTGCCCTTACCGCCAGTATCCTAACTCCTCAACTATCAGAAGACCTGTAATAATTTCCTTTTGATCTCTCTCCAAAACGCTTCAGCGTAGCAGTGTTAAACTGAATAGTAGTATTACAATTTTATTACATTTTTTAAAAGTAAATTATTCTATTGTTGACTCTGAAAGAAAGAGGACGAAAATGATTTAATGAAAACACAGTCATGTGGAAATGAACTTCAACTGCAAACACTTCTATTCAGAAAAGAGTTTTAACATAACGATAACATTTACGCTTTGTATGAAACACTTTAGTTAGTGCAGTCAATCCATTTCACAACAGCACAATTTTGTTCTTTACGAAAACTTGTTTCTTTTGTGGAATAGTCCTTTAGTACTTGAAGGTACGTTGACGTATTAAAAAGTGAAACATACGGTATCGATGTTCCACAATAATATTTCTTTAATACTTCGCTGTGAACAATAAAATTTGGTCACTTATGTAGGCAGTAGCCAGAGCACCAAGGTGTGGAAGGCTGCATTTTTGTGACTTAAAGAATGCTGCGAATTGGCAGGTATTACTGCGTCTGTAGCTGTTACTTTCCAGTATATCTTAAATAAACGTTTTTGCTTGCTACTGTCAGTAGTAAGGTCCGAGAAGTTGATTCACTACATGGTGCAACGGCTGCATGACAAACTGAATGAGGTTTTTTGAATGAATTAAAATTAAAGAAATTGAATACAGTAATACTTGTAGTCCTATCATAATTGATAACGTACTGAGTAGAAGCTGAGACAGAGTATAATAGCACTTCGTATCGTCCTAAGAAGGCACGAAATCTAACAACAAATGGTCCTCAATTCCATATGTTGGTAAGACATCGCTGGTATTTGTTAGCAAACCAAAATCCGCGAAATTTACACCATCTCTCTATAATAGGAATTCTCTTGGCCAGATTTTGTTCAACAGTAACTAGATTCCACCTTTAGAACGGAGTGGAATTTATAGTATCTCCAGCAATTTGCGTGGGAAATTGTATGTATGTCAGGGCTACAGCTAGTAGACTGAACATGAAATGAGTCGTAGACTCAAAATCAAACGTTCCTTCTCTGCTGAACATATTCTAAATGAGTGTCATTCTTGTGATATTAACTGTAATGTTTTCCGTAGAACAAATAAAGGCAGAAAGTTAACATCATTTGAAATCCTGGCTATCATAATACAAATCACAGAATTCTGACTTAATCCCTAATGATCAAATACGTTCCACGATTCACCCATGCTAAAGAAGTAGCAACCAGTTAATATTTTTCTCAACATCAGGTAATGTGCTTATTGTAAATCGTATAACTTTTTTCCACCCATGTTTCACTGGCTTCTTCCTTCCAATCTGCCCCCCCCCCCCCCCCCCCCCGCCCACACCGCTTTATATGGCTGAGCCTCACATTCACCATTTACTTTGTCCATAAAATGTAGTGTTTGTGCCAGTACTCACTTGTTTACTGGTTTGGCATGCGCATTTTTACACTCTTAGTCTTTGAGTATTCTTTTATATAAGGTTTATTTGCTCATAGCTCCCATTATGCTGTGTTTTTCGTATAGATGTAGTCCGCAACTCGTGGTCTCGCGGTAGCGTTCTCGCTTCCCGAGCATGGGGTCCCGGGTTCGATTCCCGGCGGAGTAAGGGATTTTTCCTGCCTCGAGATGACTGGGTGTTGTTGTGTCGTCTTCATCATCATCATTCATCCCCATTACGGTCGGAGGAAGGCAATGGCAAACCACCTCCACTAGGACCTTGCCTAGTAATGCAACGCGGGTCTCCCGCGTCGCTCCCTACGCTCTGTAAAGGAGTATGGGACTCATCATCATCATAGAGTCGTAAAAGCATACTATCTTTGGAAAAGCGGGCTTTGTACGCTGTTAACTCTCGCTAATGTTGTGTGGACCATCTGCTTAGTCGTAAGTTGTCTGAGGATGGCTTAGAAAACCAAAAGCCCGTTCACAACGAACTGGAAAATACGTATTATTGTGGATCATAGTGCTGTGTATTTTCATTTGTAATACTCGCTTTCTTTGGTTTTATTTTCTGCTTTTGGTACGGAACCAAGGCAGATACTATTAAACGGAATGTAGGAGTCTATTCGTAGCATTTGTTGTTTTCCAGGACAGGTACGATCCCATGAAGGCGGGGACGAGGTGGTGTCATGGGGTCACGACAACTACAAAAATAGTTCCAGGAGAAACGTCCATATTTATATGAGTATCAGTTTCCAAGTTTGGCAAGAAACGTTCGAAAATTAACATAGCGTGAAAAACTAAGTGTTTCACAGATGGAAGGAAATTCTATAAATTACAAGCCACACAGAACACAAGACACTCTTCTGTTAGTAACGCGAGCACCTGCCCACGTGCGCTGGTTTGTGGCGTGACCGGTAGCATTCCAGCCGCACAAAGGCGCACGTGCACAGACAGACCGTACTTGCTGTCAGCAACAAACACAACACGGTTCGTGAATCCTGGTAGAATTAGCAGCCAACAGGAAACTGAGGAAGACAGGACTTCACTATTAGAATAAATAAGTAACAGAAAGGCTGACTTTTCGAACATAGTCCTAGTCTGCTGCAGACTAGTGATCACAGTCGTAGTGCTTACAAGGGAACCTCCCCATTGCACCCCCCTCAGATTTAGTTATAAGTTGGCACAGTGGATAGGCCTTGAAAAACTGAACACAGATCAATCGAGAAAACAGGAAGAAGTTGTGTGGAACTATGAAAAAAATTAGTAAAATATACAAATTGAGTAGTCCAAGCGCAACATCAAGGAGAATGTGACCTCAGGAGCGTCGTGGTCCCGTGGTTAGCATGAGTAGCTGCGGAACAAGAAGTCCTTGGTCCAAGTCTTCCATCGACTCAAAATTTTTTTTCTTTATTTTCGCAAAGTTTTGATCTGTCCGTTCGTTCATTGACGTCTCTGTTCACTGCAATAAGTTTAGTGTCTGTGTTTTGCGACCGCACCGCAAAACCGTGCGATTAGTAAACGAAAGGACGTGCCTCTCCAATGGGAACCGAAAACATTTGTCGCAAAGTCATAGGTCAACCGATTCCTCCACAGGAAAACACGTCTCATATATTCTATACGACACTGGTGACGGCATGTGCGCCACATGACAGGAATATGTTGTCGACCCACCTAACTTGTACACTTAGCGAATGGGTAAAAAGATTCTTCTACCTTGCCCGATTTAGGTTTTCTTGTGGATGTGGTAACACTCCCAAAAAAGTGATGAAAACATAAGAGTTTTTCACATAAACTGAAAATAAAAAATTAACATTTTCACTGGAGGGAAGACTTGAACCTACGACCTCTCGTTCCGTAGCTGCTCTTGCGACCGCTGTCCTTGATGTTGCCTATCTTCGCGTGGACTACTCAGTTTGCATAGTCTACTAATTTTTTTCATAGTTCCACACAACTTCTTCCTGTTTTCTCGATTGATCTGTGTTCAGTTTTTCAAGGCTTATCCACTGTGCCAACTTATAACTAAATCTGAGGGGGGTGCGATGGGGAGGTTCCCTTGTTAGAGAAATACTGGTAACTGTGAGTGCACACTTCGAGTATATATTGTGTAAATTTTGACGTTATGAAAGTTGTGAGAGTACGTTACTGTTATACGTCTTAAGTTAATTGCATAACATAAGTAGGGTCTGCTTGTCCAGTTTTCGGATAAATGCTTTTCAGACGCTGTACTTTTCTCAATTAAAATGTCTTGTGCGGTACAGTAAAGCAACGCACTATTCACCGATGTAAACAAATTGTTATTATAGCTAAAAATACGTTACATATAAACAATCTATTATTGTGATTATATAAAATATTTTATAAACTTTAGTGATGATGTTATTAGAATCGTTCACATCTGTGGGACGTTGGAACTGTGAGAGATGGCGAGCTAAATTTTGGGCAGGGTGGAGGAAGGGCGGAGACAGTAAGGAACTGTGACCTCCACAGAAGCGAAACGTGACTGGTAGAGGACTCGTCCACCCAAACACACAAGGTGCCCAAGCAGGAATGGACACTATTCAGGGATATATGACAGGAACGCTCATTTGAAGGGAAACACTTCATATGCACATACGCACAATTCCCGACCGTTTCCGAGATAGAACAAAATCAATGTACAGTAGTTATTTGGCTAGCGGTGTGCACTTGTGTGTCTTATGCACCCAATCTCTTTGACGTTTTATTCTAGCCCAACCTACTTCGTTCCTTTCGAGTTCTTCGCTAGATTTTTGTTTATGAGGTTGGATGAGTACAAACTAAAAACGAATACGCCAGAGGAACTGCTTGGTCGCATCACAGACGCTGCTGCCTTCATTAGCGAACGTGCAGAGCGACCCAGACAAGCAACGCACCTATGTATTGAAGTTGACGGTATGGCATTCGAATATCTGTTGTCAACTGTACAGTATTTGTAATGTGACATATGCAATAAAGCTTAGAGCTGAATGTGTTAAAAATACGCATTTATCAAAGGGTGGTTTGTAAAAACTTACATTGTAATGTTTCCTAACAGTTGTACATGTGTAAACTCGCCAATGCATTGAATAATACAGCAAGTAAATAACAATGTAGGTATGAAGTTTTTGTTTCAAATGATCATACCTGTGAAATCCCTAAATATAAAGCATTCCCGCTGGGGCGTCATGTATAAACGAGCTGTACTCAAAGAGAAGTTGCAGAATTCGAGTAGTGGGATTGCAGGAGCTTCCTTCTACCTTTCGTAAATTGCAGAACTCGTGTCCGCCTCGAGGAGAGACAAGACCGCAGATGGCTACGATGCGATTGCTCCACTTCTTCCTGACCACCTGTTTGCTAGCCTATCATCCACTCGTTCGTTTGTCATTTACTCCCTGACTAGGTACCCGTATTCGGCGAGGAAATCGTGGGATTGCGAAGTGTGGAGAACCAAAAAGTAGTAGCCGCATTAGATACGGAGAACACGACAGCGGAGTCACTCCAGCGCGATATATCGACCGGTCGCAAGTGCAGCAGGGGCAGGTGCGCCCCTCTGGTGAGAGGAGGAGGCGGCGGGCGACGCGGCGGCACGCGTGCCGACGTCACAGGGGGCGGGGCTTGGCCTGCAACCTGTTGCTCCGCGCCGCGCCGCTCCGCGTGCTGAGCGCCTCATTACGGCCGAAGCGGAGGCGAAGGCAGTGGCCGAGCTGCCACCTAGCGATCGCCCGCCTCACTCCCTCTCTCTTTCTCCTTCCCCTTTCTCTGTTCCCCCTCTCCCTCTCTCGCTTTGCATTATTATTATGATAAGTAGTAGCAGTGGTAGTAGTAGTAGTATGTAATTTATTTGTGGATCACTTTTACAAGGCTGTCGGACATGTCATGCCTGTACAATATTTTTTTTATGCTTACAACTCTAATTTGACAACGAAAGTGTAGCCATAGTGAAGGGAGGCTATTTCTACGTTTGTAATATTAAATAAAGAGAGAGCACGACTTTATCACGGGTGTCAGTGAACTTGTAAGGAGGAGATTATTCAGGAATAAATGTTTAAAATCTGTGGAATAGATAGTGAACCTAAACTCCTTAAGGGGGGGGGGGGGGGGGAATGAGAGACAGTCGTCGAGCGGATTCAGCTGACGAGTTACTTTGTACGGTACACAGATATACAAAAAGGGAGCACCACACGCCAGGGCCAGCCTTCAGCGAGACGCAACATATGGTCTGATTAAAATTACTTGTCAGTTGACACTTCACGCGTTGGAGCTGGTTTCCATTAACCAGAGCGCTCACTGTCACGCCATAACTGTTTGCCGTTGCCAAATTGCCGCAACAAATGATCAGTTCTCTTTGATTTCTTTGTCCGGCTTTCTTTCTCGAACTGTCTGGATCCATAGTGGGGTCTCGCCATTTTCAAAAATATGACTCTGGGCCCTATGGGACTTAACTGCTGAGGTCATCAATCCCCTAGAACTCAGAACTGCCTAAACGTAACTAACCTAAGGACATCACCCACATCCATGCCCGAGGCAGGATTCTAACCTGCGACAGTAGCGGTCGCGCGATTCCAGACTGTAGCGCCTAGAACCGCTCGGCCACCCTGGCCGGCCTCTCGCCCTTGTATTTGGCATTTTATCGGGTATTATAAACACACCAAAAAGAATACATACACAACGAAATGCGCATGTTTCGTACACAGGAGTAGCCAAACACTACTGGATCCTTTCGCACAAGACGCGATTAGGTGACACATATTAATTTATTATCATCATGGATATCGTCTTACTGTAGAAGCTTCATAAACTATGGATAAGTCCAAACTTCTTGAAGGCAGGAAATCATCATTGCGATTCGTTCTGGAGAGGATTAAATATAACGCTGCAACATGGTACAGCTTATTTATAGTCCTGACATGCAGGTCGTGGGTTCGAATCTCCTTATATGATATAATTTTTTTATTTTTAAACCTTTAAAGAAATTATTTATTTTAATAATTCTGAGTCTCAGTCAGTTTTGTCGCAGAGGGTATCAACACCGTGCTTCAAGACTAGGGTTGCCATCCGTTGCGGTATATCGAGACCATCACCGTTGTGGACTTTTTTGTCCCGAAAAGACTCGATTTTGTCCGATTTTGCAAAATACTGTTAGGAGCTTGGCTGAAGTACTGAAATAACGCCATCTGTTAGCTCAACATGCAAATGCAGCCTTATTTAGTTTTATTTATGTCAATAAGTGTGCAAGCACCTTATAGATATAGCGCCATCATTCGACAAAATACCAGACTTCTCCAAAGGTACGGGGCTGGAACTATTTAAGCAGCGTCACGCGAAAGAATCGGGCAGTTCCCATTTGAATAGCGATCTGACAAGAGGATTCCTTCGAAGCGTAATACGAACAATGAGTATAAGTTAGTAATGTTTGAACTGTTTACTGCCGGTGTATAGGACGTGAAATGTATAGTGACGTGTACTTCGATGGCTAAACTATTATTGTTGACTGTTTACCGTCTGCTAAATTATTTTATCACAGCTTACGAAAATGCCTAAGGATGGAAAGAGAAAGTGTTACTTTTCGAATGATACACAAGAGCGTGGTCTTTTTTCAAGAGGAGACGTACGGATTAGGAAGCGTTGAGTAAGATTTGTAGCTGTTTCACCTCAGTGACCCACGGAGGCAAGGCACATGTGAGGCATCACATTTCTACGAAGAATAATACAGATACATTCGCAGTAGCATCGATATCAAAGCCTATTTCTACATTAATGCTTAAAGAAGATACCGAGGAAGAACTGCGAGTAGTTGATGCAGAACTGACAACAGCTTATAAAGTTGTCACGTATCATCAGTCCTTCAGTTCTCTTGAAAGTACCGTAAAACTAAATGCCGTGATGTATCCTGACTCCAAAGTCGTTTCAAAGCAGTCTACAGCCAGAACCAAAGCTGCAGCGATTGTCAAAAATATTCTCACACCATACTCTGTGCCCGAATGCGTAAAACAATGGGTAAGAAGTTTCATTTTACGGCACAGGCACCGACACATCGAACCACAAGGCTGAAAAGATGTTTCCTTTGGTTTTTCAATACTTTACTGAAACTGGAAGAATCTAACAGAAGCTGTTGAAGTTTGATTTGCTGAATAACAAAACAACGGAGACAAATGCAAAGTTTTGTACAGACACTTTAAGACAACAAATTCTCCTATATAAATTATTCGATTCTTCTGGAGACAGTAGCAGTACCAATTTCGGAGGGCTTCATCGACATGGCCAGCGAAATTCGTTTCACTAAATTAAAAAGTTCTACACAATACTACATCAAGTGCTGCTGAAGTCGTAACTGTCGACATTGAGATAATCGTCATGAAAACACTTAATTATTTTTCAGTATACACGTAAGGACAGAGAAGCTGAAGGAATTCTGCTTATACGTCGATGTCAGTCATCAGACTCTTCTCTTTCACTCAAAAACAAGGTGGCTGTTATTAACGCCCGCAGTTGAGAGAATTCTTGAGCTTCGCATTCTATTAAAACATTTTTTGAAGCCGAAGTCAGACCACCTAAAATAATTTCAGAGTTTTTTCAGTAGTCCGATCAGTGAAATTTACTTCATTTTTCTGCAGTCAAACTTGGCTCCGTCTGAAGAAAATATAAAAAGCATGGAGAAGAATGAAGGCTCGATAATTGAAATAAGAAATGTATTAATCGACACTCAAAAATGTTTGAATAAAAGGAAGACTGCCAATTTTATTGTCATGCAAACCAAGATGAATTTGAACAAATTAAGGAATGATAATCCTAACCAAGAAGTAATTAACTTGATTTAGAAATGTGAGGAAGAGATAATGGCTTTCTATACCATAATATTTTATTACTTAGAGAAATGGGATGTTTCTTTAAATAAATATCAAGCATTTGACTGGATGACGCCATCTGAAACCCCGCATTGGGTTATGATTGAAAACACTATTATATACCTGACTAAAGGTGGTTTGAAGATTTCAGGCGACAATTGTTTTTGTGAATATATGTGTCTGAAGAGCTTTTTAGCGGCTAAGCGTGACTGGGAACAACGGAAGCCTAAACACTCCGTGGAAGAAAGGTGGATTTACTTTCTTAAGGAAATCGAAAATCCTGAATGCAAGTGCCAGCTGCTAAAATTATGCGAGTATTTCTTTTCTATTACCGCGCACAACGCCACTGGGGAAAGAGTATTTTCGCTGATGTCGCCTCAGTGCACCGATGAAAGAAATCGACTGCTGCCAGGGAGTGTGGAATCAATCTTACAGTGCCAGTTTGACTACAAGCTGACTTGCATGGAGTTCTATAAATACGTAAATAGGAAGAAAGACTTGCTGAGAAAGGTGAAATCGTCCGAAAAATATAGTACACTAGTGACTTCTGCCGCAGCAATTTCCGTGTAGTTATGTTCTAAATAAAAAGTGATTATACTAAATAATATTATTTTTTACTTCATTTTTACACACTATGTCAGAGTGTCCCGACGAAATCCCAGCTAGATACGGCAACCCTACTCAAGACAGCTTACCTACGTACATTAATGGCCTGTAGACAATGGACTACGCTGTTCAAACCTTCCGCATGTTTCTTTGCGTCATCTTCCCATCTGTGCCTTGGTCTACCAGGGATCTTTTTGATGTAATGTGGGAAATGAAAGCTTGCTTACGAAGCCTCAAGACAGCATCAGGATTTATCTACAGTCGCCGCCCAGAAAGCCCAACTGGACATTCTACTAGTTCTACTAGTTCTATTAATCATCACTCACTAGATTCAGAATTAGACCTGTGTTCATAGAGTGACCGGTGTACGAGAACATTTGAGTCCTTGACACGCATTATCTCCACACTCAAGATACCTAATGTGTATTTGTGTTGCCTTTAGTATTCCTGCACTTTGCCCAAACCTGTTCGCCCTTGTGACATGGTTGTGTGGATGCTGCACGCAAACAAGCCACCTCAAAACATCAACTGTTTTCGGTGTTATTCTATTCTCTTCCTGCCACGCCAAGAGTGTTAGTTGTACACAAGAATAACGTATTCTAATCGTCTGATGATGACCTACCAAGAAGTTGAAATCGTTCGTTATTACACTATTTGTGTGACCCAAGACTGAAAAATAAAATCTGAAAAAAGAAATAGCTAGAAAACTTCCTCAGGAGTGAATTAATGATCCCTGTCTTGTGCAAGTAGCAAACGTTTCGCCTCTAGCTGTTGATCGTGTATGAGACCATAGAAAGTAGAGTGCGTATAGCTATTCGAAAATTACCCAGGTAGCAGAATAAATGGTTGTTGCCAATTCGAGCATTTACTTATCTCTTTCCATCTCATAAAAATAAATTGTGCTTCTCGACAGGTAAATAAAAGAACCGGATAGCTTTCTGCTCAGTCAAATAATTCTCCTCCTCCTTCACTCCACACAAGATAACTTCGCCCATATCATCCAATATTTTAAAAAGCAAGTAGCGATCTGACAACCAAATCACCACTCAAATGCAACGGGTTCTAAACGATTGTGGAAAGTGTAATCCGGGAGCCGCACTTTCAGAACCCATGTTGGGGTGCTTACGAGAACCACCGAAAGAGGTAACGGGAAGTTGATTAATGTAAAACAAGATTTAGGAGCCGATGTAACTGTTCTGTTTGTTGCTATAGTCTTCAGACCGAAGACTGGTTTGAAGCAGTTCTCCACGCTAGTCTACCGTGTCCAAACCTACTGCAGCCTACACCATAACTTCAAGCTTTGTTCTGCCTCTACAATGTTTGCCTCCTACAGTGCCCTCCTTTACTAGATAATCGATACTTATGCTTTAGGATGTGTGCTGTTAATGTAATCCACCTTTTAGTCAAGTTGTGCCACCGCGAAGCTCTTTTCTCCCCGATGCGATTCAGTTCCTCTTTTTTATTTATCTGGTCTGCTCATCTGATATTAATTACTCTTCTTTAATACCACATTTTAAAAGATTCTATTCTCATCCTCGAGCACTAATCTGAAAATGTTAAATACGTCGTTGACGTATTATAGCTATTTTCTATTACTCCACACTTTTCGCCGCGTGGGTTAGCCGCGCGGTCTTTGGCGCCTTGGCATGGTTCTCGCGGCTCCCCCTGTAGGAGGTTCGAGTCCTCCCTTGGTCATGGATGTGTGTGTTGCCCTTAGCGTAAGTTAGTTTTAGTTAGATTAAGTAATGTGTAGGCCTAAGGACCAATGACCTCACCAGTTTGCTCCCATAGGAACTTACAACACATTTCCACACGTTTCAGTCTTCGACAGAAAGATGTCATCTACACCTCACTAGATTTTGCCAGTCTTTGAATGTTCTAATTTTTCCCCAATTTCTATCTTGGGAAACACATGCAGGCGTTTTTCTCCTCCTCCTTTCTCTCCTCTTCCTCCCCCTCCTCTTCTTCTATTTCTTTCTCTTCACACTTCTGTCTTCTTCTTCTTCCTTCTCTTCGCAGTTGTTAGAATGACAGGCTGCTGCTTAGGTGACATATGATCTTCATCTAGCCTCTTTAGATCCATAAATGTATTCATCTGCCTGGTTGATGTGTTCTTACGAGGTTGACTTTCCTAATGCTCCACTTCCATCATACTATTTTAAATTATTTTCGTTAGACCCCTTTCCTCAAGATAAGCCCCATCCAGACGACGCTCTTCTAAACGTGTTCACTGTTGTTCGTCTTATTTGTTTTCTATGGCACTGCTTGATTTCTGTCTGTTTTATACTCTCAGCGTCCTGCTATAGACCCTACCTATGACTCTTCCATTCGCGCTTCATCAGTCTCTCCCAGCGTCCATAATCACTCCCAAACAGATGTACGTCTCATTAAATGCCTTCATTAGACACTTACTCATCGCCAAATACCATGTCTAGCGACCGTGATTCAGGTTTATCTTGGTTTCCTCAAATACAGGGAACTCTTAAGTTTAGAGTTTGGTTTCAAACAGCAGTGGTCAGTTTCTTCTCTACTGTCGTAGACACGGAGCTGGTATAGTCTTATCTTCCTTCCTTCACGATATTTGGTGTAATTTTTTAGTTCAGATTACATATTCTTGTCCAGAACAGTTTCATTTCGTAACTATTTTTGCAGTGGTCCACATCGCAAATTACTCTCTACAGAAAGGTGTCCCTTGACTACGTCGGTCAAAATGTATAAACTAAATAACTTTTGTATGCAGGTAACATCTGTAGTAGTCAAGCAGAGTTACCAGTGTATTTTGTTAAATATCACTTTCATCTATTACCTTGTGCACTGTCGCTCATTTTCATATAACGTTAAATTGACATTTATCTTTTGCCTGAAGCAGTAATCCTAAATATCTGCTGTCGTGTTACCTGTCCCTGTCACCATCATAGAGTGGTGTAACGTAGCTACATCGTCGACTGTTCAAGAATTCTCAGCGACTATGCGTCAACTTCGAGTTGTCATTTTGTACAACCATATCATATGTTTGCGTAGGCTATTTACTTAATTTCAACTTATTCACTGACCTCTAGTAACCATTGTTAGAAAACGCGGTGCATATTTGGACATTTAACGTTTTCATAAGACGATCCTCTTGAAAATAACACCCAGACGTATATCTACTTTTAATGCATATTATTCTTCGCTTATGTTTCTGAAACACTCCTTTTATGATGATTACTCGCATATTTCTATATTATTCATAACTCATGAACGGCCTAGGAGTACAGTCCTGGAGTATTTTCCTCATTTACATTAAGACTCCGATCACTTACGCAATTTTGCTGTTAGTCTGAGCGCAGTTTGTTCAGTATTTGCAGCCAGGAAAGGTGAACTTTGCAATGTTTCGGCCTTTGTATATACGTTCACCTGCCAACCATATATTCACTCGTTGCCTCAAAAATGACCAATTTGTCTATAAATATCTGCAGTTGTTGAGTTTCACAACTGGGAAAAAATCTCTCACCTATCGTCACATGCGGTGATAATTTCGAGTTATCAATCTTTATTATATGAATCATAATTTTAGCGCATTGCTGGCAAGATTCCCCGGTAATCATCTCCGATTTTTCTGTACCGGGAAGGTTTGCACCAGTGGCCACCCAGCATAGCGAATGCAAGTGGGGAAACTTCTACAACAATGCGTCAAAGCAGTTGCAATAGCTTCAAGATGAAAGGCTTACCATTTTGAAGTTGCCTTCTTAACCATCATTCGCGTAGAATTTCGTATGGTGGAAGTTTATTCATGTCGGATGCAGGAGTCTTCCTTTCCGTTTGGTGTTTATGCTGAATGGTCGCTTTTCCCGCAGCAGATAATCGCATGACAGTCAGATACCGGTGGCGACCCAAAGAAATAAGAAATAAATACCTTTTATCACCGAAGCTGGTTTCACTTTGAGGGACTGAAACGTTCTGACCAGATCCGACATGTTTTTAAGCAGACGTCGAAGCCTTGTGACATTCAGCCACCAGCATTCAACCGAGCGCCCGTGAAGACATCTGTCATTTTGCCAGTGTGCTCCAGTCATTTGCATTGTGTGTGTAAAAGTTGTTTCTGCCATAGAAATCTTATTGTGGTGAATATTTGTAAAGTAATTATATTATATATATATAACTTTCGTTCAATCTATTTATTCTAAGGATGTCTTCTAGAATTTTCACCTCTTACTTTAGCAACAGGCAGCAAAATGTCATTATTCACAATGATGATAACGGCTGTAATGTGGGGTCTGAGTGGGGTACTGTCAAGTGGGGGGTGCCCCAGGGATCAGTGTTGGGGCCACTCCTGTTCCTTATTTATATAAATGATATGCCCTCTAGTATTACGGTAAATCTAAAATATTTCTGTTTGCTCATGACAATAGCTTGGTAGTAAAGGATGTTGTGTGCAACATTGGCTCAGTTTCAAATAATGCAGTACATGACCTCAGTTCACGGCTTGTAGAAAATAAACTAACGCCAAATCACAATAAGACTCAGTTTTTATTGTTTCTAACACACATTTCAACAAAACCTGACGTTTTAATTTCACAGAATGGGCATATGATTAATGAAACTGAACAGCTCAAATTTCTAGGTGTTCAGATAGATAGTAAGCTGTCGTGGAAAGTCCACGTCCAGGATCTTGTTCAATGACTTAATACTGCCATTTTTACTATTCGAACGGTATCAGAAGTGAGTGAGCATTCGACACGAAAATTAGTCTACTTTGCTTACTTTCATATGCTATTGTCGTATGGTATTATATTTTGGGGTAACTTTTCTCATTCTACAAGGATATTTTTGGCTCAGAAATGGGCGGTTCGGGCAATAAGTGGTGTTAGTTCACGAACCTCTTGTCGACCTCTGTTCACGAGTCTGGGCATTTACATTGGCCTCTCAATACGTATATTCCTTATTGTCGTTTCTTGTTACCAATATTAGTTTATTCCCAAGAATAAGCAGCTTTCACTCGGTTAATACTCGGCAGAAATCAAACCTGCATTTGGATCGGACTTCCTTAACTCTTGTGCAAAAAGGTGTGCATTATACTGCTGCATCCATTTTCAATAAGCTGCCACTCGAATTAAAAAATCTTAGCAGTAATCCACGCGCTTTCAGATCGAAACTGAAGAGTTTCGTCGAGGAGTTCCTTGAAAAATTAAGCTAATTTTTATTGTATTGCTGATAGCGTTTACTTAAACTTATGGACTGACTTTTTTAAGGTTCATGAACATTTATTTTTATCTGTTATTACGTTTATGTTGTAATTTCATGTACTGACACGTTCCATGACCTTGGAGATTTGCTTCTCAGTTTGCTCCTACGGAACTTGTCGAGTAAATAAATAAATAAATAAATAAATTACAAAACAAGGACACCTAATATATGTTTACAAGCGAAGAGTTATGCTACTCTTCCAGCCACAGATCCAAATCGAAATGTTCCACGTGGATTTGGAATAAGTCAAAATATCAGAAACATATTTTCATTTAATAAATAATAACAAATTTGTCTCAAACACGTAAATGTACATATCTGTTGTGTATGAGACATTTTTTGGCTGTTGTAGGCACGCTTTATCAAACTGGTGTCACTTTCTATTCCAGTTCCCATTGGTCACACTACTGCACTGAAGAGGTACGGAAGTCAGATTCCATGTAATACGTTATTTGATACTGTGCTAAGGTGTACTAAGATATCTGTCAATGGAGTTATATTAATTAAATCATTAGTACGGAGTTTGTTTGACATACTGCGCTGTCTGAATTGGCACAGTCGCTCTGTAATTAATGTAATGAAAATGATGCCGTAAGACCTGTGCAGATCGCCACATGGATCAGTTTAATCAGCAAATCCCTATTATATCTCAGTGGACCAGGTATATTCCTGCCTTCCAGTAAATGTTAGTATTATGTCAGGGGTTCATAAAAAGGAGAATCAGCGTTTCTGTTGGATACAGTCTCAGCACAGACATATATTACTAGATTGACAAAGGTGAAGTAAGACAGCTGCATCAGGATGTTTGTGTATTGTACTACTACGAGTATCTAATTTAGGTTATAAGTTTTACAATGTGGTCTAAACAAGTTCTGCACTTGAGGAAATGTTTGCTTACTACTTGAATTTTAACACATACAGCATTGTAGAATAGTGTTATGAGAAGAACATCAAGTTACATATACACACACGTTTAAAGTAGATTGTAGTATTCGTGAGTACACCCAAGTGAATAAAGACACTTGTTATCAACGACAAACAGCACGTCCTACTTACAGGAGCACTTTCATAACGAACATACTATTCAAAGAAAAGATGAATTTGATCATAACTGGTTAAAATACATAATTAAGCTACGCCAGTTTTATTAAACTGCTTAAAATATACATAAAGTATTGAAACACTGCCGATATTTCAGGTAAGGCAAATTGTAATTTAATTATTTAGGCTTACACACGGTCTACAAGCAAAAGTACATAACATGTTTGTAGTTACTCTTACAATGAGACATGCTACCTTGCTAGTGTCTTCCGTGTGCTGTACGAATAATTAGAGACAAATACTACGCATGTTTTCACCACTATGTCAAAATTCTAAACGTAGCATCTTTATATCAGCTATCCCCATTTATTACGTCTGTTTTATCGGTAGATAGAAAACTGTTCACGTGTATTTTGCGTTCGCTGCCAATTGCTATTCTAATGTGCTGGCTTCAGGGACACGAATGGTACTGTATACAGTATTGCCAGTCCAATAATGTATGTCTGTGAGTCACAGATAACCACACGAGGAAACGTACTTATTGTTTTTGGTATGTAACAACTTAGGAAATTACCACCAACATTATGGTAGGGTTAGGAACTTGTATTGTACAAACATACAATCGAAACCACTTATGAGCCAAAGAAATTTCATTTTTCATATGTCATTCATTCATTGACCTTGTCCATGCACAAGATTTGAAGTGTGTGAAAGCATATAATTTCTTAAGCTATTTTTTTAGGAGTGCGAAACTACTGTGAGTGGAAAGCCTCGTGCGAGTGCGGGTTTCGGGAAGTCGCACACTTAAGGCAGTTTTGAAGATGTTGATACATACGTTTCCATCTACGAACAGTGATTGAACACATTTTACATCAATGGAGGAGCACGTACAATATATGTATATACATGTCGATTGTGCGCAATCCCACGCGCTGCCCCAAGTTCTTCCAATAGCCCGCTCAGGGTGACTGGACTGAATTGTAGCGCACTGCCGCTAGAATTTGGAATTACTCTTGACTAGCCATCTTGCTGTGCTGATCCGGACCTCTGATGTATTCGCCAGGTGCAAGGAGCGTTGTTCTTCTCCGACAACCGCTCGGCCAACAGTAGGGCTGCTCTGCCTTGTAATGAGTGCAAAGTCACGAACGGCGGTCCGCCGGCGCGCATCCTTCCACGCGTCATTCGCGGCTGGAATGAGAACTGAAGCGAATGACCCACTGGACAGACGCTTGCTGAGCACGTAATGACCACTTGACAATGGAAGGCAGATAAATCAGATACGCCACAGCGGCAGGTACAAGTCAGTCGGGTAGCAACATCAAATCGAACAAGTCACGTTGTCTTTGATCTTTGCGGCACGTCATTGTTTTCTGATAACCTTCTAATACTGTCCCACATAAATCTCCTCCACATGACAACGTCCTTAAACTCACAGAAGTTAGAATGCAGATGGAGGCTTACCGACATTTGCCCCTCCCGCGCGGCTTTTCGCAAATGGATCAGGATTTCCGTAAAGCATTTCACACGGTGCCACAGTGCCGACTGATAACGAAGGTAAAGGTATACGGAATATTTTCCAAAGTATGTGAGTGGCTCGAAGACTTCTTAAGTAACAGAAATCAGTACGTCGTTCTCAATGGCGAATATACGTCAGAGACAAAGGTACCGTCAGGCCTACCCCAGGGAAATGCTGCTATTTTCTATATAAATCAGTGATGTGGCGCCGGCCGCTGTGACCGAGTGGTTCTAGGCAATTCAGTCCGGAACCGCACTGCTGCTACGGTCGCAGGTTTGAATCCTGCTTCGGGCATGGATGTCTGTGATGTCCTTAGGTTAGTTAGGTTTAAGTAGTTCTAAGACTAGGGGACTGATGACCTCAGATGTTATATCCCGTAGTGCTTAGACCCATTTGAATTTTGAAATTATATGGCAGATAGGGTAAGCAGCAGTCTGCAGCTGTTTGCTGATGTGGTATATGCGAACGTGTCGAAGATGATTGCCTAATGGAGGATACAAGATGACTTAGACAAAGTTTCTAGTTGGTGTGATGAATGTCAGCTAGCTAAATGTAGAAGAATGTAAGTTAATGCGGATGAGTAGGAAATACAAACCCATAATGTTCGAATACAATAATAGTAGTGAGCTGTTTGACACAGTCTCTTCTATTTAGTATCAGTGCGTAACGTTGCACATCAATATGAAGTGGAATCAGGTAGGCGTATTGTCGTTTTCAGTTTATTGGGAGAATTTTAGGTAAGTGTGGTTCATCTGTAAAGGTGTAGTTCATCTGTAAAGGAGGCCGCATAAAGGATGCTGGAGCGACCTACTCTTGAATTCTGCTCGACTGTTTGGGATCCGCACCAGGTCGGATAAAAGGAAGACATCGAAGAAATTCAGAGTCAGGTAATTAGGCCCGCCCGGTTGGCCGTGCGGTCTAACGCACGGCTTTCTAGGCGGGAAGAAGCGCATGGTCCGCGGCACGAATCCGCCCGGCGGATTTGTGTCGAGGTCCGGTGAACCGGCCAGTCTGTGGATGGTTTTTAGGCGGTTTTCCATATGTCTCGGCGAATGCTGGCTGGTTCCCCTCATTCCGCCTCAGTTACACTATGTCGGCGATTACTGCGCAACCAAGTTCTCCACGTACGCGTACACCACCATTACTCTACCACGCAAACATAGGGGTTACACTCGTCCGGTGTGAGACGTTCCCTGGGGGGTCCACCGGGGGCCGAACCGCACAATAACCCTGGGTTCGGTGCGGGGCGGCGGAGGGGTGAAGTGGACTGCGGTAGTCGTCGTGGGGTTTTGGACCACTGCGGCTGCGGCGGGGACGCAGTCTCTCCGTTGTTTCTAGGTCCCCGCTTAACATACAATACAATACAGGTAGTCAGACTTCTTACCAGGAGGTTCGTCAACACACAAATATTACGGAGATGCTTCGGGAACTAAAATGTAGGGAAGTCGACGTTCTTTTCGAGTGGCGCTATTGAGAAAATGCAGAGAATCGGCATTTGAGGCTGACTGCAGGACTATTCTGATGCTGTCAACGCACATTTCGCTTAAGGACCATGAAGATGCGAGAAACTGGGGCTCATATGGAGGCAGGCATGTTGATAGTCGTTTTTCCCTCGTTATTTTTTTGAGTGGAACAGAAAACGAAATGACTAGTAACGCTACAAGGTGGCCTCCGCCATGAACTTGTGGGGTATGTATGTAGATGTAGAAATGGGGTGTTGCTACGGTACCCGAAATATCCTCCGACAAACACTACAACGCTATCTTCACTACTCCCATGGCCACTGCATGCTGAGCAGTTTGCTGATGTACTACCAATAATCTGTCAATATTTACGTGTGTCTGAAACTGCATATGCACTGGTGCTAACAGAGCACATGTCGCCGGCAAAAACTAGTGATACGCGGAGGACGAATGCTTTCTCTTCAGTGAGTGCGTGTAATTCCATGTATGTCTCGTTTTTGTTGTAGTTACTGCTGTTGCTGCAGCTGTTGTTGAAGTAGCCGCCTAGTTTAATTTTCGACCTATGGACCACAACCAACAGTGTCACATGCCGACACAGGACATACGCAGCGGAGGTTTTTGGAATCGAGTTTTACCGTCATCACTTCTGCTTCCTTGCCGGACAAACACTGGCGATGGAAGTTCTTTCCAGTACTCGGATTCTAAATGGCTATAGACACGAGAGTTTACTTTTCCCAACACTCTGTGTTGGCTAAAGTAGGAAATAAATCCAGATTTATTCATTTATTCAAACAGCATCTAACCACTGTTCCACTGTTCGTAATGCTATTTATTAGGAACAAATAGCGTCGTTGCTGGTTTCGAACCAACAGATTCTTCATCAGATGGCTGTTCACTTTTAAATTTGTGTGTAGCTTATGGTGTTCATTCCAGGCTGTTTGTTTTCGATTGTGCAGAAAGTTCCTTGCGGTGGTGGATGTGTGGTGGTGCCATATAAGGTCCTGCGTCTTTTTGTGTCTGTTGTTATAGAAGTTCATATTTGACCGAATTGCCCCTCCCGCCGGAGGTTCGAGGCCACCCTCGGGCATGTGTGTGTGTGTGTGTGTGTGTGTGTGTGTGTGTGCGTGTGTGTTTTAGTTATCCTTACGATAAGTTAGTTTAAGCAATGTGTAAGCCTAGGGACCGATGACCTCAGCAGTTTCGTCTCTTAGGAATTCTCACAGATTTGAACATTTGACCGAATAGTAAACAAGATTCAACACTTTGCTGAACCATGAAAATACAGTTTGGAGCATCCCACCTCCGCTGAACCCACCAAGCCACCCACCTGGGCGCTCAGCACACACACACACACACACACACCTACATATATAGAATACGCCTATTTTCATGAACATTCGTGTGGCCGAAATATTTAGGTTCTTTTGATCCTGCGCGCGCGAGTGCGTACGTGTGTGTGTGTGGGGGGGGGGGGGGGGGAAGTTGGATCTTTTAATTTAAATCCACTCTCACCTACACACGCGGATTTCTCTTGCGTGTGTTTGTGTTAGTAGGGAAGGGGCTATTCTGTGCACTGTATTTTTAGAGTTTATTTCTTGAAAACCAGGCAACAGTGCTATTAAAAAGACGCAGGATTTTAGACAGCGCCATTGATATTCCCTAAAACAGTCTCTTTCCTATTTACCTGCGTATATTATTATAGAATTTTGCAGGTCAAATACTGCAGGAAGTTGATCCTAGCTTGGCAGTAAATATTTCTTAGTTAATCTCCCGAGTAACACGCACAGCAAGAGACCGTGGATTTGGACCGCGCGGAAGCAAATTAAACTTCCTGCGATGACACGGATGCTGTGGCGCAGAGAAGAAGGAACATTGCAGCTGTGTTGTGAGGCGGAAGTATTTTCAGAACTCGAGATGCAATAAGAACTGATTTTTTTTTAATTACCGGTACTGATATTATGGACTCATATACACTGCTGCCATTTACGGTTCCCTTTCTTTACAAGAATAATTTCGCTCATATTCGTTAATTTGTTAGTAATGTGTTTTTGATAGTCGAAGCAGTAATTCGACGACAATTACGTTGCAATAATATGCAGTTCGTTTTCTTTTACAGTAGATATAATGTTGTTTTTTTTTGTTTTTTTTGCGGATTGTTGTAAATTTGTAGTTTCTTCAAGTGTCTCGTCTCTTTATATTAGCTTTTTTTCATAAGTAACTTACTGGTTATACAGCATTTGAATTTACGGTAAATGTAATGTAAAGTAGTATGGAAAATTTCGGCTTTCGAACAATTGTTTGAGGAGGTGTTTGTGGTCTCAGTAAATACCATCTCCTTAGCAGTACCTTGGGTAATGCGTTTCGCACGTGGCTCATAATTATTCTTCGTGCGATTCCACGAAGGATGTTTCAACATGTCATACGGCTGACGATGATGACGAGCACGACGATGACGGTGATGATGATGATGACCACGACGATGATAGTGATGATGATAATTCCAACGACGACGACGAAAATGATGATAATGATGATCATGATGATGACGATGAACTGCTTGCAGTACCCCCGACTGATAATTGCGCTTTCATAGACCTGATGGCCCGAGAACGATCGAAATAACACGAAACAATTGTACAATAAACTCTAACTGCAGTATTTTTTCTTTACTTTCTGTGTAGATCTGCACCGCTTCGAAGACATTACAGCTCACCATAAGACTCGTAGCCTTTCTAATTAGCCATCAGTGCGTTCCAGACCAACGACGAAGTCGTATAAACATCTCGGAGCGGCAGTACGTGTAAAATTTGATAGCGAAATTGTGGGAGCTCGGTTTCTTGAAGCAGGTCAGCTTAATCGGCGATCGAAATCTGAGAGGTCGCGAATTGTGTCGGGCTATGCAGCCGTCGCTGCACCGAAACTCGTCATTCGCGGTCGTTAAAAGAAGGAAACTGTCGCGCTGGGACCGCGCGGGTCTCCTAGGTAGTGGCCGCCCCGTGGGCCACCTGCGCCGGCCGCCAAGGCCGGCCGTTTTTATAGTCGCGGCCGTCCATTCAGGAGCGCCTGGTCGAGCGGTCGTGCGTCATTACGGGTCGTAACCGCGTCCAAAGGCACGGCGCCCCACTAAGCTGTCGCCGCGCAGAATACGCCATGGGATCGCCAATTGCGAAACCTGGCTGTGGTTACAAAGCTTAGTTCCGATCACCTCGCACCTACTGCCCCTTTATTCACTGCGATGTGTTCGGTCGCTTACCGAGAATGCGACCAGATTTGTGGCTAGATTCAGATCTTCCCTGAAGATGGAACTCAATACGCCGCTCCTGTTGTTGTTGTTGTGGTCTTCAGTCCTGAGACGGGTTTGATGCAGCTCTCCATGCTACTCTATCCTGTGCAACCTTCTTCATCTCCCAGTAACTACTGCAACCTACATCCTTCTGAATCTGTTTAGTGTATTCATCTCTTGGTCTCCCTCTACGATTTTTACCCTCCACGCTGCACTCCAATACTAAATTGGTGATCTCTTGATGCCTCAACACATGTCCTACCAGCCGATCCCTTCTTCGTCCGCAGCTCGTGGTCGTGCGGTAGCGTTCTCGCTTCCCGCGCCCGGGTTCCCGGGTTCGATTCCCGGCGGTGTCAGGGATTTTCTTTGCCTCGTGATGACTGGGTGTTGTGTGATGTCCATAGGTTAGGTTTAAGTAGTTCTAAGTTCTAGGGGACTGATGACCATAGATGTTAAGTCCCATAGTGCTCAGAGCCATTTGAACCATTTTTTTGATCCCTTCTTCTAGTCTAGTTGTGCCACAAATTCCTCTTCTCTCCAATTCTGTTCAATACCTCCTCATTAGTTATGTGTTCTACCCATCTAATCTTCAGTATTCTTCTGTAGCACCGCATTTCAAAAGCTTCTATTCTCTTCTTGTCCAAACTAGATGTCCATGTTTCACTTCCATACATGGCTACACTCCTTACAATTACTTTCAGAAACGACTTCCTGACACTTAAATCTATGCTCGATGTTAAGAAATTTCTCTTCTTCAGAAACACTTTTTTGCCATTGCCAGTCTACATTTTATATCCTCTCTACTTTGAGCATCATCAGTTATTTTGCTCCCCAAATAGCAAAACTCCTTTACTACTTTAAGTGTCTCATTTCCTAATCTAATTCCCTCAGCAACACCCGACTTAAATCGACTACGTTCCATTATCCTCGTTTTGCTTTTGTTGATGTTCATCTTATATCCTCCTTTCAAGACACTATCCAGTCAACTGCTCTTCTAAGTCCTTTACTGTGTCTGACACAATTACAATGTCATCGGCGATCCTCAAAGTTTTTATTTCTTCCCCATGGATTTTAATACCTACTCCGAATTTTTCTTTTGTTTCCTTCACTTCTTGCTCAATATACAGATTGAATAACATCGGGGAGAGGCTACAACCCTGTCTCACTCCCTTCCCAACCGCTGCTTCCCTTTCATGCCCCTCGACTCTTATAACTGACATCTGGTTTCTATACAAATTGTAAATAGCCTTTCGCTCCCTGTATTTTACCTCTGCCACCTGCAGAATTTGAAAGAGAGTATTCCAGTCAACATTGTCAAAAGCTTTCTCTAAGTCTACAAATGCTAGAAACGAGGGTTGCCTTTTCTTAATCAAGCTAGATAAGTCGTAGAGTCAGTATTGCCTCACGTGTTCCAATATTTCTACGGAATCGAAACTGATCTTCCCGGAGGTCGGCTTCTACTACTTTTTCCATTCGTCTGTAAAGAATTCGCGTTAGTATTTTGCAGCTGTGACTTATTAAACTGATGGTTTGGTAATTTTCGCATCTGCCAACACCTGCTTTCTTTGGGATTGGAATTTTTATATTCTTCTTGAAGTCTGAGGGTATTTCGCCTGTCTCATATATCTTGGTCCTAACGGAACAAAATCGGGAGATGTGAAGGTAATTTCAGGGGGAACGCAGGAAACTGAGATAGGACCTTTACTGTTAACAGCGCGTATACACGGGGGTAACCAAGCGAGGTGGCGCAGTGGCTAGCACACTGGACTCGCATTCGGGAGTACGACGGTTCAATCCCGCGTCCGGCCCTCCTGATTCAGGTTTTTCGTGATTTCCCTAAATCGCTCCAGGCAAATGTCGGGATGGTTCCTTTGAAAGGGCACGGCCGACTTCCTTCCCGTTCTTCCCTAATCTGATGAGACCGGTGACCTCGCTGTCTGGTCTCCACGCCCAAAAAACCCAACTACTTGCAAGTAGGCTGTTTAGGTTTTTATGTTGGTAACGTCACCTACCGCTCTGTGTGAAAATTCACTGGCTGTGCTGTGTGCAGTCTGTGGCTGGTTTGCATGGTTGTTTGCTATTGTAGTGTTGGGCAGCTGGGTGTGAACAGCGCGTAGCGTTGCGTAGTTGGAGGTGAGCCGCCAGCAGTGGTGGATGTGGGGAGAGAGATGGCAGAATTTTGAGAGCGAATGATTTGGACGTGTGTCCGTCAGAAAGAGTAAATTTGTAAGACTGGTTGTCATGAACTGATATATGATGGTTTTTGACTATTATTAAGGTAAATACATTGTTTGTTCTCTATCAAAATCTTTCATTTGCTAACTATGCCTATCAGTAGTTAGTGCCTTCAGTAGTTAGAATCTTTTATTTAGCTAGTAGCATTGGCGCTCGCTGTATTGTAGTAGTTCGAGTATCGAAGATTTTTGTGAGGTAAGTGATTCATGAAAGGTATAGGTTATTGTTAGTCAGGGCCATTCTTTTGTAGGGATTATTGAAAGTCAGATTGCGTTGCGCTAAAAATATTGTGTGTCAGTTTAGTGATGATCAGAATAAGTAAAGAGAGAAATGTCTGAGTACGTTCAGTTTTGCTCAGTTGTTTGAAAATCAAATAACGTAATGGGTTTATCAGCATAGTTATTCATTAATTTTCTAAGAGGACGTTTCACCCTATACGGGGCTAAGTAAAAAATTATGCACAATGTAGTTATACGTTTTATTGCAGTACAAGTAGGACACTTGCAATACAAATAGGCCACGTACGTCAACATCTCTTTTCAGTACAGTCCACTTCCTTTCGGTCGCACTTGGTTAATCGTTGTCCAAGCTTTCTGATGCCTTCAGAAAAGAAGGTTTTTGACTGACCAGCGAGCCCCGCTGTTCACGTCTCGGTCCGCCGTGAATCGACCTCCCCTTAATGCTTTCTTGAGTGGACCAAACAAGTGGTAGTTGGAAGAAGCAGGATCAGAACTATACGGAGGATGAGCCATTGCTTCCGGAACGTTTCAGCAGTGTGGGCAGCGTGTTTTGTGTGTGTGTGTGTGTGTGTGTGTTTGTGTTAATGTGTGTGTGTGTGTGTGTGTGTGTGTGTGTGTGTGTGTGTGTGTCTTGTGTGATGGTGCATATTATTGGATGGTGTTTTTCCGCTTTCCCTGTATGCCTGTATGCGGTATAAATCTTAGATGGGACGCCTCTTGATACACCTTCGGTTACTTTGGTTACCATCATGCGAGCACCAACAATTTTTTCATATTCGAATCACTTAATCCAGACATAATGCCCTAACAACTACACAGAACACTGTTCTGAGCACGACTTTCATTTGCAAAGTACTGAGGACACTGCACAGGTGCCGTATTACAACAGCGCAACCTGCAGACCTGGCTGGCATCTGCATTTATGGTTCAAATGGCTCTGAGCACTATGGGACCTAACTTCTAAGGTCATCAGTCCCCTAGAACTTAGAACTACTTAAACCTAACTAACTTAAGGACATCACACACATACATGCCCGAGGCAGGATTCGAACCTGCGACCGCAGCGGTCGCGCGGCTCCAGATTGTAGCGCCTAGAACCGCTCGGCCACCCCGACCCGCATCTGCATTTATGTTCAAGCACGCATTTCTCAGGGTGTTTTCACAGTTTTGCCTAACCCCTGTTGATGTCGATGTAGTTCGTTCCTTGATTCTTTATGTGTTTGCCTCCGCCTCCTAAAAGTTCTCATGATAAATTCCACCATTTCTCATTGAGAGGTCCTCAGTTTTTGGATGATTTTCACATTGAGAATCCTTGTTTCATCGCCTTAGACAAGCCTGTAACCTGAGGTAACCGCTGGTTAGAGTAGCCCCGAAACAGAGAAATCGTGCACATGAACTCAGAAATCGTCATATAGTGGCAGATTTATACACGTGAACAAAAAAGAATCAGTGGTATGTTTCGAGAATTAATCGAGTAACATACATATAGCTGAAAACGCCGATGGGTTTTGCATTTAAATGATATCGATGGATTTTGCACAACTATATTTTAACACTTTTTTGTATACAATTATAAGTCGCAATATGTTTGCCAACTGTTGCGCCAGCAAATCGAAATTACATGGCGCCATCTACCGTATCATGATGGAACTTTACCACCAAATTTTATATACTAAACATCTAACTGAGAGCCAGTAGAGAGCTGTAAACCTTTTGAGTGGTCAAAGTATCCGCAGCAGTCAGAGTATATCCAGTTTAAAGTACTGAACGGATTGACGGTGGTTAAAAAAAAAATAATAATATCCACGTATGCAGATGCGGATAAAAGACTTGTGGATGCTGATACGGGTAAGAGACTTCTAATACGGATAGAATTTCTCTTACTTGTGCGTACCTCTAAACACGTCAACATTTTGATGTCGGCTCCCTTCATGTGCGAAGCTGTACTTATTTCTCTCAGGTATTTACGGAATTATTTTAGTTTGTTTCGTCACTGTAAAGTTCAATTTTTTGGTCCACTGTTAATTATCTGAGAGTGAGCAAGCAAAACGCGCTTGGCGTGAAATTAGAGCTGTAATTCAGTTCCTCCCTAGACGGCTTGTGATGTAAGAACGGGAAAGCTGCACTCAAACGACTCGGAAAACAGTGATATTTTAGATTTTTGCAGTAGTACATCAGCAGTGTGGCCATGTATGGAAATGAAACATGGACTATCAATAGTTTAGACAAGAAGAAAATAGAAGCTTTCGAAATATGGTGCTACTACACAAGAATGCTGAAGATTAGGTGGGTAGATCACGTTACTATACTGAATAGAATTGGGGAGAAGAGAAATCTGTGACACAACTTGACTAGAAAAAGAGATCGATTGGTAGGACACGTTCTGAGGCATCAAGGGATTATGAATTTAGTATTGGAGGGAAGAATGGAGGGGAAAATCGTAGAGGGAGACCAAGGCATGAATACTTCAAGCAGGTCAGAAGTATGTAGGTTGCAATAGTTACTCGGAGATGATGAAGCTTGCACAGGATAGAATAGCATCGTGAGCTGCATCAAACCATTTTTCAGACTGAAGACCAGAAAAACAACAACAACAATAATAACAATGAATATTAAATCACCTTGCGTAATTATTTGATTTTCGTATCTCGAATTGCTACGCGATGTTGATTTCTGTATCAAGTCATTTTCACTCATTATTAATCTCATAGTATGTTGTAATACAGCGAACTGTTATCTCTACGTTCTTAATACCTATAATATTACGATGATTATTTTATGAAAACGCAAGTAACTCAAAGGAGAACGAAGAATTTTGATTATTTTATGAAAACGCAAGTAACTCAAAGGAGAACGAAGAATTTTGCTAACGGAAGCTCATGTACATGTGGGTGTTACTTGCTCCCGTTGTTGAGAGGTGAGCCGATTCACAAAGCATAGATAAAGTTCACTGAGGAGCTTAAAACCGCAAGTTAACACTTTATAAATACGGTATAAAGTTGGTGTGTTAATCAGCAACTCACACAAGAAAAGCAGATAACCTAAGGTAACTGATAATGTAGTTAACTAATGCGCACAAAAGCGAGACAAAGTAGTCGTAATAGTATTTCCACCCAACCAAGCTTAGAGCTTAGTGTCTATTACCACAGAGGATCTGAAGATAGATAGTTCATAGTAAATATTAATACTGTAATGGATGCAGATATGTTACTGCTGGCTTAGTCACAGAACAAAGCTAGCAAGTTATGGAGTGTAGTTGAGTTGAATCAGGCGATGCTGAGGAAATTCAGTTGATTAATTAAACTCGAAAAGTAGATGCGTTTTGATGGCTTAGGAGCAAAATAATTGACAATGGCCATAAGAGAGGACGCAGACTGGCAACAGGAAGAAAAGTGTTTCCAAACAGAGAAATGTTTTAAGGTTTAACAAAATTATAATAGTTACGTTCTGTTGAAAAAATAATGGATATAAACGAACACATGACACAGAATGCCAGCCTAGTATTAAATGATCAAACTCAGTTTCCATTTTCTCGATTGTTACTCAAACTGAAACTTCATTTTATTTTTCATCATTTGTCACATGTATCTCCACATAAAAACTTTGTTTACTCCCTTGTTTAGTTAATTTAATTATTCTAATTATGTCTTATGTATCCTTTGTGAACACTTTGTCACTTTTGAATTTTCTTTACAAATAACATTTGTGTAACTTGCACATCTTGTTTATCTGTGTTTGT
This sequence comes from Schistocerca cancellata, assembly GCF_023864275.1. NCBI lineage: Eukaryota > Metazoa > Arthropoda > Insecta > Orthoptera > Acrididae > Schistocerca > Schistocerca cancellata. Next base: position 1,039,166,856 of record NC_064626.1, read on the forward strand.
GACATTCAGTTGTCATCTGACGATGGCCTGAGAAGCCGAAATCACGCTCGTGAAAAAATAAATGTAATTTTGTAGAATATGAGGAAATGTTTTCCTTTTATTATTGTCTTTTTCTGATAAGCACCGACGGAAAATTCAGGAAATGTTAATAGTTATTTTCTGGAAGTTTTTATCTGGGATATTGATTTGTACGGAGGTGAAACGTGGTCGCCAAACACTAAAGAGCAGAAGAGTGTAGAAACTTTCGAAATGTGACGCTGCTGAAGAATGTTGAAGACTGGATGGGTAGGTCCGATAGCTAACGAAGACGGTAGGAAAGAAACTTATGGTACTGTTTCACTGAAAGTGAGGATCAATTGATAGGACATATCCTGAGGCATTAAATAATGATCAGTTTCGTAATGGAGAGTGTTGTGTGGGGTAAAAATTGTTGAGGGAAGCGAAGACTAGTTTTCAGTAAGCAAATTCAAGTGAAAATACGTTGCAAAGGTTATGAAGAGAAAGAGAGGCTTGTACAGAATAGACAGTCGTGTATACTTGCATCAAACCAGTCTTAGAACTGTACAACAACTGCATATACCGTCTTTATTTCACGAAGTTGATTGTTATTTGTATCCAGTATCAATTTATCGTCTTTTAAAATCGACATATTGGTTTGTTTTTGTTGACGAGGTTATATTCTATCTGACAAAACACGAATATAGGTACAGGTTTGGACATCACGCTTGTGAATTCACTGCCGAAATGTTACTATTGCTTAAGACTGATAGTGTTTTTATGTAATTAAAACTCGTTGCAAACAAAGTACTGAACATTGCGCATATATGTGCCAATAAGACGTTCAATAAGCACTTTTTTCCGGTTGGGGATATTTATTAATGGTCTGTTTCTCTTTTCAGGTACTTAGCAACGTCGTCTACAACAGTGGTCTTAGAATGTCAGTCACTGTAGGGCATGTTCGGTCATCTGAAAGATCGGAAGGAGCCTACTGAGGCTTCCAAGAGACATCTTACGTGAAAGTGGACTGAAAAAAAAAGACACGCAGTATTAAGACTGATCAAGAAATTTCTGACTTACAGATGGCCGAAAATACTCCTTGGCTACGAATACCCGCTCCTCAGGTATGTTATGCACCAATATTTATTTCATAAAAGTCGAAAGTAAAACATGATTAGTTAAGTTATTTGATGTATGTCTTTGTTGAATAATTTTGAGGCACTTGTTGTGAGGTAGATGTTTCCTTGGAGAGCCTTCTGGGACACCAAACACCTTAAGTATGCCAGCAGCGCTAAAGATTCGTCAGATACAAAATAAAAGCCATGAACTGACTGAGTGATAATTAGATAATAACTGCACATATTTCAAATACGTTCTGATCATCATCTTTCTTCTGCTTTTTCCTAGCGTTTAGCCTGTCTCATATGGGATCCACTTTTTCAGGATTTGGTAAATTTTATTTCATTGCTAACTGGGTTCCTGGTATTGCCCGGTTACGTATTTATTTCGTTCTTCTATTAGTCAATGTCCTCCTCCTCTCTGTCCATCTCCTCCACTTTCCTTTCTCTGTTGACCTACTCCCCTTCCCTTTCTGTCAGTTCCCCCTCTCCTCTCTCTGTCCATCTCGTCCTCCTTCCTATTTGCGTACGTCTCTTCCAATCCTCTTCTCTCTCCACGTTATCACCCCTACCCCAATAGGAGAACCGAGTTAGGTGGCGCAGTGGTTAGCACACTGGACTCGCTTTGGGAGGACAACAGTTCAAACCCGTGTCCGGCCATCCTGATTTACGTTTTCCGTGATTTCTCTAAGTCGCTTCAGGCAAACGACGGGATGGTTCCTTTGAAAGGGCATGGCTGACTTCCTTCCCCATCATCCTTCCCTAATGTGATGGGACCGACGACCTGGCTGTTTGGTCCCCTCCCCCCGAATCAACCAGCCTACCAATAAGAGGGTGATAGGTCTTACCCCACCTTCCCCCGACGGTATTTCTTTCCAGATAGTAAGTACTTAATTACTGCATGTAGCAAGGTTGGCTGAAATCGGTCCAAGTCTTTAGGAGGAGGTTCTTACCCGTGGCTTGCCTAGCGTATGCCATATAAACAGGATGATCCAAAAGTCTGTTAACATTTGAAAATTCAGTACTTTACGGAAAATTGCAAATAGATAGGTAAAAGTTAACACACATGCTTGAAATGACATGGGGTTTCATTGAAACCAAAAAAGTCGACAAAGTAACCAGCAAATGGCGCTTCATATGAAACAAAAGCTATAATTAGCATAATAATTGATTTATAACAATCATGTTCTTTATAACAAATGCTCAGCATGTCGGCCGTCATTATCGGTAGTCGAGGGACAATGTTGTGAACAACACTATACAGCATATCAGTAAGTATGGTGAGAAATTGCCGTCAGATGTTGTCTTTTGGCATCCCTAATGAGGCTGAGGAGTCGTAGTTGACTTGGGACTGCATATAACTCCACAACAAAAATCGCGCGGTCTGAGGTCTGCGGGCTTGAGAGGTCATGACGGGAGTGGCGACTCAGCAAACGATTCTCGTCAGACGATGTAGGCAAGAGATCCTGTATAAAAGTCGTAACTTCCAGCAGGTGTTTGTCAGCCCTCTGTTACTTCGGCTCATTTCATACACGATTCTGATGCGGCGTCACTGACATGTTGTTGGTCAATTTTTTGCTCGTTTTTGATTTCAGTAAAACCCCTTGTCATTTCGAGTATGCGTGTCAATTTTTACCTCTCTCCATACATTATTCGTGAATTAGTGAATTTTCAAATGTTGACGTACTTTTAGGGCACCATATATATATTTCACATATATTTAACATCATTTTGAACATATTTGTACACATAGTTTATCTATAGTTCTAGCGAATTTCGCCCTGCAGTTTCTTTTTCACACAGCTCAATGTTTATGACGTCATATACCCTAAACTATGTGTCGTGCAATGATTTAATTTTGTAGGTAGATTGAGCAACGCATGTGGATACTGTGTGCGAAACGTGTTGCGATTACAGTAAGTAGCAAAGAAGTAATAAATTTAATCGTCATGCATGAAGCCGCAGTTTTTCTTGCCGTTTAGTGTTTATTTCGTCATATTTCCTGAAATACATGTCGTACAATGATATAATTATGTAGATACATTAGTGGTGCATGTGAATACTATCCGAAAAATATGTCATGTATACAGTTGGTAGGAAAGAAGTAATAAATTAAAACGTTATGCCTGATAAGGCAGCTGTACTGCGTGAACAGAGAAAATGTAGTAAGCAATAAATCTTTTTCCTTTCATCATTTTGTGGGGATTGTCAGCGAGACAAGGTTCTACATCTACATGCTTACTCTGCAATTCACACTTAAATGCGTGGCAGAGTGTTCATCCAAACATTTTCATACTACTACTCTACCATTCCACTCTCGAATGGTGCGTGGGAAAAACGAACACCTAAATCTTTCCGATCGAGCTCTGATATCTCTTATTTTATTATGATGATCATTTCTCCCTGTGTAGGTGGATGTCAACAAAATATTTTCGCATTCGAAAGAGAAAGTTGGTGATTGAAATTTCGGAAATAGATCTCCCTGCAAAGAAAACCGCCTTTGTTTCAATGACTGCCACCCCAACTCGCCTGTCATATCAGTGACACTCTCGCCCCTATTGCGCGATGACACGAAGTGAGCTGCCCTTCTTTGCACTTTTTCGATGTCCTCCGTCAATCCTACCTGGTAAGGATCCCATACCCCGGAGCAATATTCCAGCAGAGGACGGACAAGTGTAGTGTAGACAGTCTCTTTAGTGGGTTTGTCGCATCTTCTAAGTGTTCTGCCAACAAAGCGCAGTCTTTGTTTCGCCTTCCCCACAATATTATCTATGTGGTCTTTCTAATTTAAGTTGCTCGTAACAGTAATTCCTAGGTATTTAGTCGAATTGATAGCCCTTAGATTTGTGTGTTTTATCGTATACCCAAAATTTATCGAATTTCCTTTAGTACCCATGTGGATGACGTCGCACTTTCTTTGTTTAATGCTAATTGCCACTTTTCGCACATACAGAAATCCTCTCTAGATCATTTTGGAACTTGAATTGATCGTCTGATGACTTTAGTATCCGGTAAATTACAGCGTCATCTGCAAACAATCTAACGGGGCTGCACAGATTATCACCTAGATCATTTATGTAAATCAGGAACAGCAGAGGGCCCATGACACTACATTGCCGAACGCCAGATATCACTTCTGTTCTACTCGATGACTTACCGTCTGTCACTACGAACTGTGACCTCTCTGAGGGGAAATCACGAATCCAGTCACACAACTGAGACAATACTCCAAATGCACGCAATTTGATTAATGATCGCTTGTGAGGAACGGTATCAAAAGCCTTCTGGAAATCTAGGAATATGGAATCGATCTGACATTCCTTGTCGACAGCTCTCATTACTTCATGGGAATAAAGAGCTAGCTGTGTTGCACAAGAACTATATTTTCTGAATCCGTGTTGGTTATGTATCAATAAGTCATATTCTTTAAGGTGATTCATAATGTTCAGGTACAGTATACGCCCCAAAATCCTACTGCAAATTGAGGTCAGTGATATGGGTCTGTAATTCAATGGGTTACTCCTATTTCCTTTCTTGAATATTGGTGTGACCTGTGATACTTTCCAGTCTTTAGGAACAGACCTTTCGTAAAGGTATGATATGATGTATAAAGTTTGTTGCAGGTCGCTAAGTGCTCTCAATCTCTAATACTGGACGTATAAAATCTGGAAATTCGCTCGTCGACGGCTACTTTGTTTTTCGCCTCCACCATCACACCTTTCATAGACAGTAAATGATACGTGTACCAATTTTTCTTGAAATCGCTCCAGTGGTTTAGTAGGAGACTTTTGTACTGTGTATGCATTTATCTCTGCGGTCGGATGCCCCTCCTGACACCACAGTGGTCCAAGTAACGTAAAGGAGTGAAGTTGTGTACGCCGTCTCTCTGTTACTCGTGTAGACTTAGTGTGTTCTGCGCGTCATCACATTTTGACTGTACTGTACCATTTTCTCCGAGGCCGAAATGAGCGAACAGCACAACTGTTGACTAAACGAGCGTGGGAAAGCGCAAAAAAAAAATTAAGTTGGCAGTTTCATCAGCTCATGATCGTTAATATGCCGTGCGGATGCAATCACGGTGTCGCGCACCTCCCTGTCTCTCAAGATAGCGAGCTATGCATTACCTCATGAGAGCAGGTAAAAAAATGCGTTTCCAGTCCACTTGATAAAAGCAGGAAAGAAGGAACAGTGAGAATAAAATACCTCTAAGAGCTATTCGGAATATTAGAGGAACGTTGGCAACTGAGCTAATGATGCGGAGTATGATGTCTCCGCAGTTAAAAGCGTGCTCTTTAACAACAGACAGACATGTAGAAAATAAATGAAATATTCCCAAAATGAGATTTTGACTCTGCAGCGGAGTGTGCGCTGATATGAAACTTCCTGGCAGATTAAAACTGTGTGCCCGACCGAGACTCGAACTCGGGACCTTTGCCTTTCGCGGGCAAGTGCTCTACCATCTGAGCTACCGAAGCAGAACTCACGCCCGGTCCTCAGCTTTACTTCTGCCAGTATCTCGTCTCCTAACTTCCAAACTTTACAGAAGCTTTTCTGCGAAACTTGCAGAACTAGCACTCCTGAAAGAAAGGATACTGTGCAGACATGGCTTAGCCACAGCCTGGGGGATGTTTCCAGAATGAGATTTTCACTCTGCAGCGGAGTGTGCGCTGATATGAAACTTCCTGGCAGATTGAAACTGTGTGCCCAACCGAGACGCGAACTCGGGACCTTTGCCTTTCACGGGCAAGTGCTCTACGAAAGGCAAAGGTCCCGAGTTCGAGTCTCGGTCGGGTACACAGTTATAATCTGCCAGGAAGTTTCAAATGAAATATTAATTTACAGTATGTATAAAACGAACTTATCGTAACAGATAACTTTGGGTATGGTGTAGGTCCTTTAGTGATTGCTGTGATAGGTCACTACTATCTGGTTCACTTGTTAGTGAACCTCGGGTGGCGTAATGGAGCGAACGGGCTCGCAGAGGCGGGCTGGAGGGCTGTTTATATGTGTCGTCTCCCGTCACGATCAGTGCGGCCAACGAAGGCACCGTCGATACTGCAGTTGAATTTGACACCTATAGCTTACCTTTTATGGAGGTCTGAGATCCACTGTAACTCACGCATCAAATGTAACCAACTGTTTTAACTGACACCACTTCCGAAATTGCTGGGATAAAAATAAGAAATTTTTCTCGCATGTATATACAAACATAATTCGTAGAAAAAACGGACTCAGTTACATGTATACGACAACAGACGCAAAAACGTTCTCAACAAACATGGGTCAACAGACGAACCGTTTGCAAAATGATTACGAATGTGGTTGCGAGATGCCACTGATTTCTGTATGAAGCATTGTTCTAGTCAGCACTAATGTGTATGAAATGTAAACTTCCTGTGACGTCCCTATCTACCTGGGCTCAAATTTAGCATAATCATAAATACTGCTCATGAACCACCAGATCAGCAACGTTTGTCGCTGACTTTGTAGTTTGGGGATTGTCGTCACAATGGCCCACACATTCTAAAAAATGGCTCTGAGTACTATGGGACTTAACAGCTATGGTCATCAGTCCCCTAGAACTCAGAACTACTTAAACCTAACTAACCTAAGGACATCACACAACACCCAGTCATCACGAGGCAGAGAAAATCCATGACCCCGCCGGGAATCGAACCCGGGAACCCGGGCGCGGGAAGCGAGAACGCTACCGCACGACCACGAGCTGCGGACGCCCACTCATTCTCCCAAGAAAACATTATGGACCAGGGTATCTTCGGTTTCCGTGGCGGGATCTTCCAGGATAGCTCGAGGATGTTCCCTTCCTCGACGTTGGGAAATGTGGTGCATGGATGATTTCTACCAGATCGCCTAACCACACTCTTCGCACTTTTCTGTTTGGGTTCGTTTTGAAAGTCAAGCGCACATCTTCCTCATTGATATGATTGGAGAATCTGGAGTAGAAAATTGTACAGATTTGACGAGCTGTACGAAATTATCTGTTGGAGCTTGAAAGAGAAGAATGAAGTACTCAAAAGTGGTTCAAATGGCTCTAAGCACTATGGGACTTAACATCTGAAGTCATCAGTCACCTAGACGTAGAACTACTTAAACCTAACTAATAAATGAAAAGCACCAGTTTGCTTTTGTTCTACAATATTACTTTTATTGTAAACCGGTTTTCGTCTTACAATGCCATCTTCAGACATTTACTGGGTAATACTCAGTAAATGTGTGAAGATGGCCTTGTAAGCCGAAAACCGGTTTACAATAAAAGTAATATTGTAGAACAAAAGCAAACTGGTGCTTTTCATTTATTATAATATTGTTCTACCAAGAACCGACGGAAGATTCTGTTAATATGAAACCTAACTAACCTAAGGACATCACACACATCCATGACCGGGGCAGGATTCGAACTTGCGACCGCAGCTGCAGTGCGGTTCCGGATTGAAGCGCCGAGAACTGCTCGGCCGCAGCGGCCGGCAGTGAAGTACTGTATCCATATTTGAGAAGGACAAGTGAAACACTTTGACAGCTACAAGGGTTCAGTGTAATGTAACACATAACGTGGTGGAACTTATCTTGTATTTCTTGTTAAAGTAGATCACAGGCGAAATCTGGATCCAGTTAGATTGAGACTTAACGGAAAAATTAACACTTCAGTATATTTCTACTAACTAGGACAATAATTCATACTGAATTTACCAGTGACGTGTAACCGCACATTGACAATTATCTCGCAAACGGCTAATCTGTGGCCCCTTCTATATTGGGATATTTTTGCTGCCATTATAGTGTACTTTCTATCGTGACAGATTCCGCTATTAATTGTAAGATTCTTTGTGTATTTATACGTGCTTGTCGCCTTGACTGTCACTTACTGTTCAGTCGAAAAGAGAGTTTGGAAGTTTCACGGTGTGCAGGTGGCATTCGGCTGAAATCGGAAGTCAGTCACGTGACGTCCCTCGCTCGCTACTTCCGAGACGCCATGTTGCGTTCATCCTCTTTCGTTGTTTCCGTATTATATGTTATGGTTTTAGGGCGAAAAACTGCTACGGTCATTAGCGTTTCCATATTATAATTTGCATGTTATGACAGTATGCTGTTTCATGACAATGGCCCACAGAAGACTTGTCACAAACACGTACAGTTTGTTGTAATTAAATGTTGGTTATTGACATATCGGCTGTAACAGGCCTTTGGAGATTTTAAGATGAACAGTAATAATGCTCAAGGTTATATGCAATCGCTGTGGTCATATGATTTGAGACTTGAAGTTGTGGAGTTGAAGGCAGTAGGTTTGTGTCCTGGTTGGTTCAAATGGCTCTGAGCACTAGGGGACTTAGCATCTGAGGTCATCAGTCCCCTAGAACTCAGAACTAATTAAACCTAGCTAACCTAAGGACATCACACGCATCCATGCCCGAGGCAGAATTCGAAGTTACGACCGTAGCAGCTGCGCGGTTCCAGACTGAAGCTCCCAGAACCGCTCGGCCACTCCCGCCGGCTTGTGTTCTGGTGCATGTTATTTTTTTTTTTTTTTGTCTTTGCATTTGTAACATATTCTGAGAATTTCTTATTGATGTAACAGAAGTATGTTCTGCAATATTCGATGTTATTACGTAAGGGCATGTCCTGTGAGTTATAACTTTCTTCGGTTTCGTGACTACTTTCTGATTAAAAAACGAAAGACATAATTGCTGATAGTGGAACTGCCAGCAGTGACAATTATATTCTTGTCTGTCACAAATATTTCGCTTTTTTTCCGAATATGTCACGATTCATGAGGATGTAGTTATGCAGCAACCTAAGCGCACAGCTTAAATTGCTACAAATGAAACTAGCAGCAGTCATCATACTTACAGTCACGCTTGCCACAAATTATTCGCTGCTATCGCATCCTTAACAATGCTTTCGTAAATCTGACGATCAAGACAAAGATCGCAGCGATCAGCGAGCAAGGGACGTCACGTGACGGATTTCCGATTTCGACTGAACGCCCGCCGCACACCGTGGTACTTCCAATATTAGTCCGTTGTGCTCAGTGGGGCTTGATCCAGCAGAGAGATTACTAGAAAAGACTTTGGAATCTAAATGAATAGTTTATTCCGTAGTACTCAATTCTCAGTGTAAAGTAACTTTAGTTGTGATCCTCATCGGTTCCCGAGGAAACTGGAGTTTCCATGTGGGGTTGATTTTTTTTTGGCTCAAGTACACTTCATTGCTCGTTTTCACCATCTTGAGACAGTTTTCACATTTGAAAGCGCAGGCATTAGCTTTCACAAGTGCAGGATTCTTGTCTAATATCGGTATTTCTTTCACGGCCCAACAATGAATATCCCGCTACAAAGCCAAGCAACTTCATCTCTAATGATTCGATTCGGCGTAAATGATCAGATGTTAGGGTCCAACTTCGGTTACCGTACTTTGTAGAGCTTAATTAACATTACTTTCCGCACGTTGGGTTTTACTGTATGTTGTAGACTACTGTCCCACAGAAACGTCTGAATCTGGCCAATTTTAGCTGTACATCATCAGACACGAGAAATTTAAAATTGTACCCAAATATTTAAACTCTCTTACTTGTCCAGTTATTTCTCCATCTATAACAATTTTGGCTCTAATGGGTTCCAGTCCCGGAAATACCATCATATTTATCTTATCTGCCGGCCGGAGTGGCCGTGGGGTTCTAGGCGCTGCAGTCTGGAACCGAGCGACCGCTACGGTCGCAGGTTCGAATCCGGTCTCGGGCATGGATGTGTGTGATGTCCTTAGGTTAGTTAGGTTTAATTAGTTCTAA